>NC_084952.1:21267060-21352060 GCF_949316205.1 Platichthys flesus
TTGTTCAAAACTGCAACAGCCACCCGAGCTTTGAAGCACATGGGATATCCAATGAGGTGTACAGGAGGACATTTTCTTTTTCTCCCGTCTGGTTTTAAACAAGATAAGAGTTAAGATGTGCACCTTCGGACTGGAGCACATGACTTCACATTTACCAATAACTTCCTTCAAGTCCTGTCAATTTAACTGCTGATAAAACCTTATAAAACCAAAGACTATGTTCGTATGAAATTATATCATTAAACAAGAGCAGAGTGGCGCAGCGAAAGCGTGCTGGGCCCATAACCCAGAGGTCGATGGATCGAAACCATCCTCTGCTAAAGGAATACTTTATCCACTCCATTGTTATCTGTTATGTTACCCTTGTCCTCGCCTTCTAAACGTTAACTCATCTCCTGCTGAAAGTGACTTGCTTTGGCTTTTGAAGTTGAAAACGTGACAGAATAGACCCAACAGTTGAAGCCCTTAACTTGGCTGATAGTTTTGTGGTCTAATGATCTTGAGTAAAGCTCTATACTCCCATAGGGTATGTGTTTGAAGTTTCGAATGTTCTTCCATGTGTGTCTTCGATTTGATTGTCCAATTGTCGTCAAAGTGGACTTTTCATTGAAACGACTCAAGATTTTTTGGGTTAAGTCATGTTTAATGGTAGTGTGGCCGAGTGGTCTAAGGCGCTGGATTTAGGCTCTAGTCTCTCAGGAGGTGTGGGTTCAAATCCCACCACTGCCAATTGACTGGTATTTGCATGTGTTGGCTACTTGTAGTGCTTTCTTCTGTACTGCAAAAGCCAGTAGCATATGGGGTATCCAATGAGGTGTACATGAGGACATTTTCTTTTTCTCCCGTCTGGTTTTCAAACGAGGTAAGAGTTAAGATGTGCACCTTCAGACTGGAGCACATGACTTCACATTTACCAATAACTTCCTTCAAGTCCTGTCGATTAAGCTGCTGATAAAACCTTATAAAACCAAAGACTATGTTCGTATGAAATTATATCAATAAACAAAAGCAGAGTGGCGCAGCGGAAGCGTGTTGGGCCCAGAACCCAGAGGTCGATGGATCGAAACCATCCTCTGCTAAAAGATTCCTTTATCTGTTATGTTACCCTTGTCCTCGCCTTCTAAACATTAACTCATCTCCTGCTGAAAGTGACTTGCTTTGGCTTTGAAGTTGAAAACGTGACAGAATAGAACCAACAGTTGAAGCCCCTAACTTGGCTGTTATTTTTGTGGTCTTTTGATCTCGAGTAAAGCTCTATACTCCCACAGGGTATGTGTTTGAAATTTCGAATGTTCTTTCATGTGTGTCTTCGATTTGATTGTCCAATTGTGATCAAAGTGTCATTTACATCTAAACCCCTCCTGTCTGTTTGGTTAAATCTAGTTTCCAACGGTAGTGTGGCCGAGTGGTCAAAGGCGCTGGATTAAGGCTCCAGTCTCTCAGGAGGCGTGGGTTCAAATCACACCACTGCCAGTAGACTATCAGTTGAATGTATTGGCTACTTGCACATTATCTACTATAAGAAGCTCTCTTGTTGTTCAAAACTGCAACAGCCACCCGAGCTTTGAAGCACATGGGATATCCAATGAGGTGTACAGGAGGACATTTTCCTTTTCTCCCGTCTGGTTTTAAACGAGATAAGAGTTAAGATGTGCACCTTCAGACTGGAGCACATGACTTCACATTTACCAATAACTTCCTTCAAGTCCTGTCGATTAAGCTGATGATAAAACCTTATAAAACCAAAGACCATGTTCGTATGAAATTATATCATTAGACCAGAGCAGAGTGGCGCAGCGGAAGCGTGCTGGGCTCATAACCCAGAGGTCGATGGATCGAAACCATCCTCTGCCAAAGGAATACTTTATCCCCTCCATTGTTATTTGTTATGTTACCCTTGTCCTCGCCTTCTAAACGTTAACTCATCTCCTGCTGAAAGTGACTTGCTTTGGCTTTTGAAGTTGAAAACGTGACAGAATAGACCCAACAGTTGAAGCCCTTAACTTGGCTGATAGTTTTGTGGTCTAATGATCTTGAGTAAAGCTCTATACTCCCATAGGGTATGTGTTTGAAGTTTCGAATGTTCTTCAATGTGTGTCTTCGATTTGATTGTCCAATTGTCGTCAAAGTGGACTTTTCATCGAAACCCCTCCTGTCTGTTTGGTTAAATCTAGTTTCCAACAGTAGTGTGGCCGAGTGGTCAAAGGTGCTGGATTAAGGCTCCAGTCTCTCAGGAGGCGTGGGTTCAAATCCCACCACTGCCAGTAGACTATCAGTTGAATTTATTGGCTACTTGCAGCTTATCTACTATAAGAAGCTCTCTTGTTGTTCAAAACTGCAACAGCCACCCGAGCTTTGAAGCACATGGGATATCCAATGAGGTGTACAGGTGTACAGGAGGACATTTTCTTTTTCTCCCGTCTGGTTTTCAAACGAGGTAAGAGTTAAGATGTGCACCTTCAGACTGGAGCACATAACTTCACATTTACCAATAACTTCCTTCAAGTCCTTTCGATTTACCTGCTGATAAAACCTTATAAAACCAAAGACTATGTTCGTATGAAATTATATCATTAAACAAGAGCAGAGTGGCGCAGAGGAAGCGTGCTGGGCCCATAACCCAGAGGTCGATGGATCGAAACCATCCTCTGCTAAAGGAATACTTTATCCACTCCATTGTTATCTGTTATGTTACCCTTGTCCTCGCCTTCTTAACGTTAACTCATCTCCTGCTGAAAGTGACTTGCTTTGGCTTTTGAAGTTGAAAACGTGACAGAATAGACCCAACAGTTGAATCCCTTAACTTGGCTGATAGTTTTGTGGTCTAATGATCTTGAGTAAAGCTCTATACTCCCATAGGGTATGTGTTTGAAGTTTTGAATGTTCTTCCATGTGTGTCTTCGATTTGATTGTCCAATTGTCGTCAAAGTGGACTTTTCATCGAAACGACTCAACATTTTTTGGGTTAAGTCATGTTTAATGGTAGTGTGGCCGAGTGGTCTAAGGCGCTGGATTTAGGCTCCAGTCTCTCAGGAGGCGTGGGTTCAAATCCCACCACTGCCAATTGACTGGTATTTGCATGTGTTGGCTTCTTCTAGTACTTTCTACTGTACTGCAAAAGCCAGTAGCATATGGGGTATCCAATGAGGTGTACATGAGGACATTTTCTTTTTCTCCCGTCTGGTTTTCAAACGAGGTAAGAGTTAAGATGTGCACCTTCAGACTGGAGCACATGACTTCACATTTACCAATAACTTCCTTCAAGTCCTGTCGATTAAGCTGCTGATAAAACCTTATAAAACCAAAGACTATGTTCGTATGAAATTATATCATTAAACAAGAGCAGAGTGGCGCAGCGGAAGCGTGCTGGGCCCATAACCCAGAGGTCGATGGATCGAAACCATCCTCTGCTAAAAGATTCCTTTATCTGTTATGTTACCCTTGTCCTCGCCTTCTAAACGTTAACTCATCTCCTGCTGAAAGTGACTTGCTTTGGCTTTTGAAGTTGAAAACGTGACAGAATAGACCCAACAGTTGAAGCCCGAACTTGGCTGATAGTTTTGTGGTCTAATGATCTTGAGTAAAGCTCTATACTCCCATAGGGTATGTGTTTGAAGTTTCGAATGTTCTTCCATGTGTGTCTTCGATTTGATTGTCCAATTGTCGTCAAAGTGGACTTTTCATCGAAACCCCTCCTGTCTGTTTGGTTAAATCTAGTTTCCAACGGTAGTGTGGCCGAGTGGTCAAAGGTGCTGGATTAAGGCTCCAGTCTCTCAGGAGGCGTGGGTTCAAATCCCACCACTGCCAGTAGACTATCAGTTGAATTTATTGGCTACTTGCAGCTTATCTACTATAAGAAGCTCTCTTGTTGTTCAAAACTGCAACAGCCACCCGAGCTTTGAAGCACATGGGATATCCAATGAGGTGTACAGGAGGACATTTTCTTTTTCTCCCGTCTGGTTTTCAAACGAGGTAAGAGTTAAGATGTGCACCTTCAGACTGGAGCACATAACTTCACATTTACCAATAACTTCCTTCAAGTCCTTTCGATTTACCTGCTGATAAAACCTCATAAAACCAAAGACTATGTTCGTATGAAATTATATCATTAAACAAGAGCAGAGTGGCGCAGAGGAAGCGTGCTGGGCCCATAACCCAGAGGTCGATGGATCGAAACCATCCTCTGCTAAAGGAATACTTTATCCACTCCATTGTTATCTGTTATGTTACCCTTGTCCTCGCCTTCTAAACGTTAACTCATCTCCTGCTGAAAGTGACTTGCTTTGGCTTTTGAAGTTGAAAACGTGACAGAATAGACCCAACAGTTGAAGCCCTTAACTTGGCTGATAGTTTTGTGGTCTAATGATCTTGAGTAAAGCTCTATACTCCCATAGGGTATGTGTTTGAACTTTCGAATGTTCTTCCATGTGTGTCTTCGATTTGATTGTCCAATTGACGTCAAAGTGGACTTTTCATCGAAACCCCTCCTGTCTTTTTGGTTAAATCTAGTTTCCAACGGTAGTGTGGCCGAGTGGTCAAAGGTGCTGGATTAAGGCTCCAGTCTCTCAGGAGGCGTGGGTTCAAATCCCACCACTGCCAGTAGACTATCAGTTGAATTTATTGGCTACTTGCAGCTTATCTACTATAAGAAGCTCTCTTGTTGTTCAAAACTGCAACAGCCACCCGAGCTTTGAAGCACATGGGATATCCAATGAGGTGTACAGGAGGACATTTTCTTTTTCTCCCGTCTGGTTTTCAAACGAGGTAAGAGTTAAGATGTGCACCTTCAGACTGGAGCACATAACTTCACATTTACCAATAACTTCCTTCAAGTCCTTTCGATTTACCTGCTGATAAAACCTTATAAAACCAAAGACTATGTTCGTATGAAATTATATCATTAAACAACAGCAGAGTGGCGCAGCGGAAGCGTGCTGGGCCCATAACCCAGAGGTCGATGGATCGAAACCATCCTCTGCTAAAGGAATACTTTATCCACTCCATTGTTATCTGTTATGTTACCCTTGTCCTCGCCTTCTAAACGTTAACTCATCTCCTGAAGAAAGTGACTTGCTTTGGCTTTTGAAGTTGAAAACGTGACAGAATAGACCCAACAGTTGAAGCCCTTAACTTGGCTGATAGTTTTGTGGTCTAATGATCTTGAGTAAAGCTCTATACTCCCATAGGGTATGTGTTTGAAGTTTCGAATGTTCTTCCATGTGTGTCTTCGATTTGATTGTCCAATTGTCGTCAAAGTGGACTTTTCATTGAAACGACTCAAGATTTTTTGGGTTAAGTCATGTTAAATGGTAGTGTGGCCGAGTGGTCTAAGGCGCTGGATTTAGGCTTTAGTCTCTCAGGAGGCGTGGGTTCAAATCCCACCACTGCCAATTGACTGGTATTTGCATGTGTTGGCTACTTGTAGTACTTTCTACTGTACTGCAAAAGCCAGTAGCATATGAGGTGTACATGAGGACATTTTCTTTTTCTCCCGTCTGGTTTTCAAACGAGGTAAGAGTTAAGATGTGCACCTTCAGACTGGAGCACATGACTTCACATTTACCAATAACTTCCTTCAAGTCCTGTCGATGAAGCTGCTGATAAAACCTTATAAAACCAAAGACTATGTTCGTATGAAATTATATCATTAAACAAGAGCAGAGTGGCGCAGCGGAAGCGTGCTGGGCCCATAACCCAGAGGTCGATGGATCGAAACCATCCTCTGCTAAAAGATTCCTTTATCTGTTATGTTACCCTTGTCCTCGCCTTCTAAACGTTAACTCATCTCCTGCTGAAAGTGACTTGCTTTGGCTTTTGAAGTTGAAAACGTGACAGAATAGACCCAACAGTTGAAGCCCGAACTTGGCTGATAGTTTTGTGGTCTAATGATCTTGAGTAAAGCTCTATACTCCCATAGGGTATGTGTTTGAAGTTTCGAATGTTCTTCCATGTGTGTCTTCGATTTGATTGTCCAATTGTCGTCAAAGTGGACTTTTCATCGAAACGACTCAAGATTTTTTGGGTTAAGTCATGTTTAATGGTAGTGTGGCCGAGTGGTCTAAGGCGCTGGATTTAGGCTCTAGTCTCTCAGGAGGCGTGGGTTAAAATCCCACCACTGCCAATTGACTGGTATTTGCATGTGTTGGCTACTTGTAGTACTTTCTTCTGTACTGCAAAAGCCAGTAGCATATGGGGTATCCAATGAGGTGTACATGAGGACATTTTCTTTTTCTCCCGTCTGGTTTTCAAACGAGGTAAGAGTTAAGATGTGCACCTTCAGACTGGAGCACATGACTTCACATTTACCAATAACTTCCTTCAAGTCCTGTCGATTAAGCTGCTGATAAAACCTTATAAAACCAAAGACTATGTTCGTATGAAATTATATCAGTAAACAAGAGCAGAGTGGCGCAGCGGAAGCGTGCTGGGCCCATAACCCAGAGGTCGATGGATCGAAACCATCCTCTGCTAAAAGATTCCTTTATCTGTTATGTTACCCTTGTCCTCGCCTTCTAAACATTAACTCATCTCCTGCTGAAAGTGACTTGCTTTGGCTTTGAAGTTGAAAACGTGACAGAATAGAACCAACAGTTGAAGCCCCTAACTTGGCTGTTATTTTTGTGGTCTTTTGATCTCGAGTAAAGCTCTATACTCCCACAGGGTATGTGTTTGAAATTTCGAATGTTCTTTCATGTGTGTCTTCGATTTGATTGTCCAATTGTCATCAAAGTGTCATTTACATCTAAACCCCTCCTGTCTGTTTGGTTAAATCTAGATTCCAACGGTAGTGTGGCCGAGTGGTCAAAGGCGCTGGATTAAGGCTCCAGTCTCTCAGGAGGCGTTTTTCAAATCCCACCACTGCCAGTAGACTATCAGTTGAATGTATTGGCTACTTGCACATTATCTACTATAAGAAGCTCTCTTGTTGTTCAAAACTGCAACAGCCACCCGAGCTTTGAAGCACATGGGATATCCAATGAGGTGTACAGGAGGACATTTTCCTTTTCTCCCGTCTGGTTTTAAACGAGATAAGAGTTAAGATGTGCACCTTCAGACTGGAGCACATGACTTCACATTTACCAATAACTTCCTTCAAGTCCTGTCGATTAAGCTGCTGATAAAACCTTATAAAACCAAAGACTATGTTCGTATGAAATTATATCATTAAACCAGAGCAGAGTGGCGCAGCGGAAGCGTGCTGGGCCCATAACCCAGAGGTCGATGGATCGAAACCATCCTCTGCTAAAGGAATACTTTATCCACTCCATTGTTATTTGTTATGTTACCCTTGTCCTCGCCTTCTAAACGTTAACTCATCTCCTGCTGAAAGTGACTTGCTTTGGCTTTTGAAGTTGAAAACGTGACAGAATAGACCCAACAGTTGAAGCCCTTAACTTGGCTGATAGTTTTGTGGTCTAATGATCTTGAGTAAAGCTCTATACTCCCATAGGGTATGTGTTTGAAGTTTCGAATGTTCTTCCATGTGTGTCTTCGATTTGATTGTCCAATTGTCGTCAAAGTGGACTTTTCATCGAAACCCCTCCTGTCTGTTTGGTTAAATCTAGTTTCCAACGGTAGTGTGGCCGAGTGGTCAAAGGTGCTGGATTAAGGCTCCAGTCTCTCAGGAGGCGTGGGTTCAAATCCCACCACTGCCAGTAGACTATCAGTTGAATTTATTGGCTACTTGCAGCTTATCTACTATAAGAAGCTCTCTTGTTGTTCAAAACTGCAACAGCCACCCGAGCTTTGAAGCACATGGGATATCCAATGAGGTGTACAGGAGGACATTTTCTTTTTCTCCCGTCTGGTTTTCAAACGAGGTAAGAGTTAAGATGTGCACCTTCAGACTGGAGCACATAACTTCACATTTACCAATAACTTCCTTCAAGTCCTTTCGATTTACCTGCTGATAAAACCTTATAAAACCAAAGACTATTTTCTTATGAAATTATATCATTAAACAAGAGCAGAGTGGCGCAGAGGAAGCGTGCTGGGCCCATAACCCAGAGGTCGATGGATCGAAACCATCCTCTGCTAAAGGAATACTTTATCCACTCCTTTGTTATGTTACCCTTGTCCTCGCCTTCTAAACGTTAACTCATCTCCTGCTGAAAGTGACTTGCTTTGGCTTTTGAAGTTGAAAACGTGACAGAATAGACCAAACAGTTGAAGCCCTTAACTTGGCTGATAGTTTTGTGGTCTAATTGACTGGTATTTGCATGTGTTGGCTACTTGTAGTACTTTCTTCTGTACTGCAAAAGCCAGTAGCATATGGGGTATCCAATGAGGTGTACATGAGGACATTTTCTTTTTCTCCCGTCTGGTTTTCAAACGAGGTAAGAGTTAAGATGTGCACCTTCAGACTGGAGCACATGACTTCACATTTACCAATAACTTCCTTCAAGTCCTGTCGATTAAGCTGCTGATAAAACCTTATAAAACCAAAGACTATGTTCGTATGAAATTATATCATTAAACAAGAGCAGAGTGGCGCAGCGGAAGCGTGCTGGGCCCATAACCCAGAGGTCGATGGATCGAAACCATCCTCTGCTAAAAGATTCCTTTATCTGTTATGTTACCCTTGTCCTCGCCTTCTAAACGTTAACTCATCTCCTGCTGAAAGTGACTTGCTTTGGCTTTTGAAGTTGAAAACGTGACAGAATAGACCCAACAGTTGAAACCCGAACTTGGCTGATAGTTTTGTGGTCTAATGATCTTGAGTAAAGCTCTATACTCCCATAGGGTATGTGTTTGAAGTTTCGAATGTTCTTCCATGTGTGTCTTCGATTTGATTGTCCAATTGTCGTCAAAGTGGACTTTTCATCGAAACGACTCAAGATTTTTTGGGTTAAGTCATGTTTAATGGTAGTGTGGCCGAGTGGTCTAAGGCGCTGGATTTAGGCTCTAGTCTCTCAGGAGGCGTGGGTTAAAATCCCACCACTGCCAATTGACTGGTATTTGCATGTGTTGGCTACTTGTAGTACTTTCTTCTGTACTGCAAAAGCCAGTAGCATATGGGGTATCCAATGAGGTGTACATGAGGACATTTTCTTTTTCTCCCGTCTGGTTTTCAAACGAGGTAAGAGTTAAGATGTGCACCTTCAGACTGGAGCACATGACTTCACATTTACCAATAACTTCCTTCAAGTCCTGTCGATTAAGCTGCTGATAAAACCTTATAAAACCAAAGACTATGTTCGTATGAAATTATATCATTAAACAATAGCAGACTGGCGCAGCCGAAGCGTGCTGGGCCCATAACCCAGAGGTCAATGGATCGAAACCATCCTCTGCTAAAGGAATACTTTATCCACTCCATTGTTATCTGTTATGTTACCCTTGTCCTCGCCTTCTAAACATTAACTCATCTCCTGCTGAAAGTGACTTGCTTTGGCTTTGAAGTTGAAAACGTGACAGAATAGAACCAACAGTTGAAGCCCCTAACTTGGCTGTTATTTTTGTGGTCTTTTGATCTCGAGTAAAGCTCTATACTCCCACAGGGTATGTGTTTGAAATTTCGAATGTTCTTTCATGTGTGTCTTCGATTTGATTGTCCAATTGTCATCAAAGTGTCATTTACATCTAAACCCCTCCTGTCTGTTTGGTTAAATCTAGATTCCAACGGTAGTGTGGCCGAGTGGTCAAAGGCGCTGGATTAAGGCTCCAGTCTCTCAGGAGGCGTGGGTTCAAATCCCACCACTGCCAATAGACTATCAGTTGAATGTATTGGCTACTTGCACATTATCTACTATAAGAAGCTCTCTTGTTGTTCAAAACTGCAACAGCCACCCGAGCTTTGAAGCACATGGGATATCCAATGAGGTGTACAGGAGGACATTTTCCTTTTCTCCCGTCTGGTTTTAAACGAGATAAGAGTTAAGATGTGCACCTTCAGACTGGAGCACATGACTTCACATTTACCAATAACTTCCTTCAAGTTCTGTCGATTAAGCTGCTGATAAAACCTTATAAAACCAAAGACTATGTTCGTATGAAATTATATCATTAAACCAGAGCAGAGTGGCGCAGCGGAAGCGTGCTGGGCCCATAACCCAGAGGTCGATGGATCGAAACCATCCTCTGCTAAAGGAATACTTTATCCACTCCATTGTTATTTGTTATGTTACCCTTGTCCTCGCCTTCTAAACGTTAACTCATCTCCTGCTGAAAGTGACTTGCTTTGGCTTTTGAAGTTGAAAATGTGACAGAATAGACCCAACAGTTGAAGCCCTTAACTTGGCTGATAGTTTTGTGGTCTAATGATCTTGAGTAAAGCTCTATACTCCCATAGGGTATGTGTTTGAAGTTTTGAATGTTCTTCCATGTGTGTCTTCGATTTGATTGTCCAATTGTCGTCAAAGTGGACTTTTCATCGAAACCCCTCCTGTCTGTTTGGTTAAATCTAGTTTCCAACGGTAGTGTGGACGAGTTGTCAAAGGTGCTGGATTAAGGCTCCAGTCTCTCAGGAGGCGTGGGTTCAAATCCCACCACTGCCAGTAGACTATCAGTTGATTTTATTGGCTACTTGCAGCTTATCTACTATAAGAAGCTCTCTTGTTGTTCAAAACTGCAACAGCCACCGGAGCTTTGAAGCACATGGGATATCCAATGAGGTGTACAGGAGGACATTTTCTTTTTCTCCCGTCTGGTTTTCAAACGAGGTAAGAGTTAAGATGTGCACCTTCAGACTGGAGCACATAACTTCACATTTACCAATAACTTCCTTCAAGTCCTTTCGATTTACCTGCTGATAAAACCTTATAAAACCAAAGACTATGTTCGTATGAAATTATATCATTAAACAAGAGCAGAGTGGCGCAGAGGAAGCGTGCTGGGCCCATAACCCAGAGGTCGATGGATCGAAACCATCCTCTGCTAAAGGAGTACTTTATCCACTCCATTGTTATTTGTTATGTTACCCTTGTCCTCGCCTTCTAAATGTTAACTCATCTCCTGCTGAAAGTGACTTGCTTTGGCTTTTGAAGTTGAAAATGTGACAGAATAGACCCAACAGTTGAAGCCCTTAACTTGGCTGATAGTTTTGTGGTCTAATGATCTTGAGTAAAGCTCTATACTCCCATAGGGTATGTGTTTGAAGTTTCGAATGTTCTTCCATGTGTGTCTTCGATTTGATTGTCCAATTGTCGTCAAAGTGGACTTTTCATCGAAACCCCTCCTGTCTGTTTGGTTAAATCTAGTTTCCAACGGTAGTGTGGACGAGTGGTCAAAGGTGCTGGATTAAGGCTCCAGTCTCTCAGGAGGCGTGGGTTCAAATCCCACCAATGCCAGTAGACTATCTGTTGAATTTATTGGCTACTTGCAGCTTATCTACTATAAGAAGCTCTCTTGTTGTTCAAAACTGCAACAGCCACCGGAGCTTTGAAGCACATGGGATATCCAATGAGGTGTACAGGAGGACATTTTCTTTTTCTCCCGTCTGGTTTTCAAACGAGGTAAGAGTTAAGATGTGCACCTTCAGACTGGAGCACATAACTTCACATTTACCAATAACTTCCTTCAAGTCCTTTCGATTTACCTGCTGATAAAACCTTATAAAACCAAAGACTATGTTCGTATGAAATTATATCATTAAACAAGAGCAGAGTGGCGCAGAGGAAGCGTGCTGGGCCCATAACCCAGAGGTCGATGGATCGAAACCATCCTCTGCTAAAGGAATACTTTATCCACTCCATTGTTATTTGTTATGTTACCCTTGTCCTCGCCTTCTAAATGTTAACTCATCTCCTGCTGAAAGTGACTTGCTTTGGCTTTTGAAGTTGAAAACGTGACAGAATAGACCCAACAGTTGAAGCCCTTAACTTGGCTGATAGTTTTGTGGTCTAATGATCTTGAGTAAAGCTCTATACTCCCATAGGGTATGTGTTTGAAGTTTCGAATGTTCTTCCATGTGTGTCTTCGATTTGATTGTCCAATTGTCGTCAAAGTGGACTTTTCATCGAAACCCCTCCTGTCTGTTTGGTTAAATCTAGTTTCCAACGGTAGTGTGGCCGAGTGGTCAAAGGTGCTGGATTAAGGCTCCAGTCTCTCAGGAGGCGTGGGTTCAAATCCCACCACTGCCAGTAGACTATCAGTTGAATTTATTGGCTACTTGCAGCTTATCTACTATAAGAAGCTCCCTTGTTGTTCAAAACTGCAACAGCCACCCGAGCTTTGAAGCACATGGGATATCCAATGAGGTGTACAGGAGGACATTTTCTTTTTCTCCCCTCTGGTTTTCAAACGAGGTAAGAGTTAAGATGTGCACCTTCAGACTGGAGCACATAACTTCACATTTACCAATAACTTCCTTCAAGTCCTTTCGATTTACCTGCTGATAAAACCTTATAAAACCAAAGACTATTTTCTTATGAAATTATATCATTAAACAAGAGCAGAGTGGCGCAGAGGAAGCGTGCTGGGCCCATAACCCAGAGGTCGATGGATCGAAACCATCCTCTGCTAAAGGAATACTTTATCCACTCCATTGTTATTTGTTATGTTACCCTTGTCCTCGCCTTCTAAACGTTAACTCATCTCCTGCTGAAAGTGACTTGCTTTGGCTTTTGAAGTTGAAAACGTGACAGAATAGACCCAACAGTTGAAGCCCTTAACTTGGCTGATAGTTTTGTGGTCTAATGATCTTGAGTAAAGCTCTATACTCCCATAGGGTATGTGTTTGAAGTTTCGAATGTTCTTCCATGTGTGTCTTCGATTTGATTGTCCAATTGTCGTCAAAGTGGACTTTTCATCGAAACCCCTCCTGTCTGTTTGGTTAAATCTAGTTTCCAACGGTAGTGTGGCCGAGTGGTCAAAGGTGCTGGATTAAGGCTCCAGTCTCTCAGGAGGCGTGGGTTCAAATCCCACCACTGCCAGTAGACTATCAGTTGAATTTATTGGCTACTTGCAGCTTATCTACTATAAGAAGCTCTCTTGTTCTTCAAAACTGCAACAGCCACCCGAGCTTTGAAGCACATGGGATATCCAATGAGGTGTACAGGAGGACATTTTCTTTTTCTCCCCTCTGGTTTTCAAACGAGGTAAGAGTTAAGATGTGCACCTTCAGACTGGAGCACATAACTTCACATTTACCAATAACTTCCTTCAAGTCCTTTCGATTTACCTGCTGATAAAACCTTATAAAACCAAAGACTATTTTCTTATGAAATTATATCATTAAACAAGAGCAGAGTGGCGCGGAGGAAGCGTGCTGGGCCCATAACCCAGAGGTCGATGGATCGAAACCATCCTCTGCTAAAGGAATACTTTATCCACTCCATTGTTACCCTTGTCCTCGCCTTCTAAACGTTAACTCATCTCCTGCTGAAAGTGACTTGCTTTGGCTTTTGAAGTTGAAAACGTGACAGAATAGACCCAACAGTTGAAGCCCTTAACTTGGCTGATAGTTTTGTGGTCTAATTGACTGGTATTTGCATGTGTTGGCTACTTGTAGTACTTTCTTCTGTACTGCAAAAGCCAGTAGCATATGGGGTATCCAATGAGGTGTACATGAGGACATTTTCTTTTTCTCCCGTCTGGTTTTCAAACGAGGTAAGAGTTAAGATGTGCACCTTCAGACTGGAGCACATGACTTCACATTTACCAATAACTTCCTTCAAGTCCTGTCGATTAAGCTGCTGATAAAACCTTATAAAACCAAAGACTATGTTCGTATGAAATTATATCATTAAACAAGAGCAGAGTGGCGCAGCGGAAGCGTGCTGGGCCCATAACCCAGAGGTCGATGGATCGAAACCATCCTCTGCTAAAAGATTCCTTTATCTGTTATGTTACCCTTGTCCTCGCCTTCTAAACGTTAACTCATCTCCTGCTGAAAGTGACTTGCTTTGGCTTTTGAAGTTGAAAACGTGACAGAATAGACCCAACAGTTGAAACCCGAACTTGGCTGATAGTTTTGTGGTCTAATGATCTTGAGTAAAGCTCTATACTCCCATAGGGTATGTGTTTGAAGTTTCGAATGTTCTTCCATGTGTGTCTTCGATTTGATTGTCCAATTGTCGTCAAAGTGGACTTTTCATCGAAACGACTCAAGATTTTTTGGGTTAAGTCATGTTTAATGGTAGTGTGGCCGAGTGGTCTAAGGCGCTGGATTTAGGCTCTAGTCTCTCAGGAGGCGTGGGTTAAAATCCCACCACTGCCAATTGACTGGTATTTGCATGTGTTGGCTACTTGTAGTACTTTCTTCTGTACTGCAAAAGCCAGTAGCATATGGGGTATCCAATGAGGTGTACATGAGGACATTTTCTTTTTCTCCCGTCTGGTTTTCAAACGAGGTAAGAGTTAAGATGTGCACCTTCAGACTGGAGCACATGACTTCACATTTACCAATAACTTCCTTCAAGTCCTGTCGATTAAGCTGCTGATAAAACCTTATAAAACCAAAGACTATGTTCGTATGAAATTATATCATTAAACAATAGCAGACTGGCGCAGCCGAAGCGTGCTGGGCCCATAACCCAGAGGTCAATGGATCGAAACCATCCTCTGCTAAAGGAATACTTTATCCACTCCATTGTTATCTGTTATGTTACCCTTGTCCTCGCCTTCTAAACATTAACTCATCTCCTGCTGAAAGTGACTTGCTTTGGCTTTGAAGTTGAAAACGTGACAGAATAGAACCAACAGTTGAAGCCCCTAACTTGGCTGTTATTTTTGTGGTCTTTTGATCTCGAGTAAAGCTCTATACTCCCACAGGGTATGTGTTTGAAATTTCGAATGTTCTTTCATGTGTGTCTTCGATTTGATTGTCCAATTGTCATCAAAGTGTCATTTACATCTAAACCCCTCCTGTCTGTTTGGTTAAATCTAGATTCCAACGGTAGTGTGGCCGAGTGGTCAAAGGCGCTGGATTAAGGCTCCAGTCTCTCAGGAGGCGTGGGTTCAAATCCCACCACTGCCAATAGACTATCAGTTGAATGTATTGGCTACTTGCACATTATCTACTATAAGAAGCTCTCTTGTTGTTCAAAACTGCAACAGCCACCCGAGCTTTGAAGCACATGGGATATCCAATGAGGTGTACAGGAGGACATTTTCCTTTTCTCCCGTCTGGTTTTAAACGAGATAAGAGTTAAGATGTGCACCTTCAGACTGGAGCACATGACTTCACATTTACCAATAACTTCCTTCAAGTCCTGTCGATTAAGCTGCTGATAAAACCTTATAAAACCAAAGACTATGTTCGTATGAAATTATATCATTAAACCAGAGCAGAGTGGCGCAGCGGAAGCGTGCTGGGCCCATAACCCAGAGGTCGATGGATCGAAACCATCCTCTGCTAAAGGAATACTTTATCCACTCCATTGTTATTTGTTATGTTACCCTTGTCCTCGCCTTCTAAACGTTAACTCATCTCCTGCTGAAAGTGACTTGCTTTGGCTTTTGAAGTTGAAAATGTGACAGAATAGACCCAACAGTTGAAGCCCTTAACTTGGCTGATAGTTTTGTGGTCTAATGATCTTGAGTAAAGCTCTATACTCCCATAGGGTATGTGTTTGAAGTTTTGAATGTTCTTCCATGTGTGTCTTCGATTTGATTGTCCAATTGTCGTCAAAGTGGACTTTTCATCGAAACCCCTCCTGTCTGTTTGGTTAAATCTAGTTTCCAACGGTAGTGTGGACGAGTGGTCAAAGGTGCTGGATTAAGGCTCCAGTCTCTCAGGAGGCGTGGGTTCAAATCCCACCACTGCCAGTAGACTATCAGTTGAATTTATTGGCTACTTGCAGCTTATCTACTATAAGAAGCTCTCTTGTTGTTCAAAACTGCAACAGCCACCGGAGCTTTGAAGCACATGGGATATCCAATGAGGTGTACAGGAGGACATTTTCTTTTTCTCCCGTCTGGTTTTCAAACGAGGTAAGAGTTAAGATGTGCACCTTCAGACTGGAGCACATAACTTCACATTTACCAATAACTTCCTTCAAGTCCTTTCGATTTACCTGCTGATAAAACCTTATAAAACCAAAGACTATGTTCGTATGAAATTATATCATTAAACAAGAGCAGAGTGGCGCAGAGGAAGCGTGCTGGGCCCATAACCCAGAGGTCGATGGATCGAAACCATCCTCTGCTAAAGGAATACTTTATCCACTCCATTGTTATTTGTTATGTTACCCTTGTCCTCGCCTTCTAAATGTTAACTCATCTCCTGCTGAAAGTGACTTGCTTTGGCTTTTGAAGTTGAAAACGTGACAGAATAGACCCAACAGTTGAAGCCCTTAACTTGGCTGATAGTTTTGTGGTCTAATGATCTTGAGTAAAGCTCTATACTCCCATAGGGTATGTGTTTGAAGTTTCGAATGTTCTTCCATGTGTGTCTTCGATTTGATTGTCCAATTGTCGTCAAAGTGGACTTTTCATCGAAACCCCTCCTGTCTGTTTGGTTAAATCTAGTTTCCAACGGTAGTGTGGCCGAGTGGTCAAAGGTGCTGGATTAAGGCTCCAGTCTCTCAGGAGGCGTGGGTTCAAATCCCACCACTGCCAGTAGACTATCAGTTGAATTTATTGGCTACTTGCAGCTTATCTACTATAAGAAGCTCTCTTGTTGTTCAAAACTGCAACAGCCACCCGAGCTTTGAAGCACATGGGATATCCAATGAGGTGTACAGGAGGACATTTTCTTTTTCTCCCCTCTGGTTTTCAAACGAGGTAAGAGTTAAGATGTGCACCTTCAGACTGGAGCACATAACTTCACATTTACCAATAACTTCCTTCAAGTCCTTTCGATTTACCTGCTGATAAAACCTTATAAAACCAAAGACTATTTTCTTATGAAATTATATCATTAAACAAGAGCAGAGTGGCGCAGAGGAAGCGTGCTGGGCCCATAACCCAGAGGTCGATGGATCGAAACCATCCTCTGCTAAAGGAATACTTTATCCACTCCATTGTTATTTGTTATGTTACCCTTGTCCTCGCCTTCTAAACGTTAACTCATCTCCTGCTGAAAGTGACTTGCTTTGGCTTTTGAAGTTGAAAACGTGACAGAATAGACCCAACAGTTGAAGCCCTTAACTTGGCTGATAGTTTTGTGGTCTAATGATCTTGAGTAAAGCTCTATACTCCCATAGGGTATGTGTTTGAAGTTTCGAATGTTCTTCCATGTGTGTCTTCGATTTGATTGTCCAATTGTCGTCAAAGTGGACTTTTCATCGAAACCCCTCCTGTCTGTTTGGTTAAATCTAGTTTCCAACGGTAGTGTGGCCGAGTGGTCAAAGGTGCTGCGTTCAAGCTGGGGAACAATAGTCCGTCAAAGAAGGGGAAGAAAGGGGAAGGAAGGGGAAGAAAGGGGGAAGGAAGGGGAAGAAGAGAAAAGAGGAGAAAAGGGAGGAAAAAGGGAAAGAAGGAAAAGGAAAGGAGCGATGTGAAGTTTTATATCAATTTCTATTAGATAAATGTATTTCTAGCTGACTAGACACAAATATAACACTTTTGATGTTTTTGGTCATTGCACGAGTGGGACTCGAACCCTAGACTCCGGGATTGCGAAGGTGCGTGTTCATTCCTCATATGATTACGAATTTCCTCCTATTTTTCTACACATTATATTGTTATGAGACTAGTTCATTGTGTAATAACACCTACCTGCACTACCTCCCACTCCACAGGACTCATCAAACGACAGGAGTGGAGGATCTTTCCATTCCGGTCCCTCATCAGGACATTTCTTCTACTGTACATCAGAGACCACCTCCCATATTAACTTCACAAACCATGTTTCTCTTATTGAATGTGCTTCATCATTATAAGAATCACCATAATTATTCTTATGGAGGTTGTTGTTGTTGTTGATGTGCTGCTAACTGTCATTAAAAACACCCACTCATATATTGCTGTAAACCAGTTTTATGTGTTCATAGAAATAAGAATTATAGAAACATTGAATTTAAACAGACAGATAAAAAACAGGGCATATGGAATTGACTATCGCAGTAGTACCCAGAATTAAATACAAACATTTAAAAAAACTATTTACAATAAAACTATTATTTACAAATATGAACTATTTACATCTTTTTCCTCATTTCCTCCAACCACTGGTCTTTTGTTAAGGCTTCAAACTGAGGGCAATACACCTTTCCATGGTACTGGCTGTGTCCAGTGACAGAAGTGCGGAACTGGCCACACTTTTTGCAAGTGTTGCTGGCCACTGTTCGCCTATATGGCCTTTTAGGGGCGGGGTCAGCTTCCACTGTGCTGGTAGGCGCACTGGTTTGAGGATAGCTGCCTACTGGCACAGGAAAGACAACCTGAACCAGTCCGGATGGTGTTAAGATGTGAGGTGTAATGATGGGTCCTGGTGCTGGAGCTGGTGGGGTTGCATATAACTGTCTCTTCACTGGTCCCTTTGGCCTTATGTTGACAGGGAGCTGACCAGATCCCGTCTGCCTCTGTTTGGCCTGACCTGCTGTACTCTGCGGCAGCCGGTATTGATGTTCATTCCGGGCAGGCGTGGGTGCAGCAGGGAGCAATCTTGCCTCCTGAAGAGGCTCATCGGATTCTGCCAGGGCTGGAGGCAATGCAGTGCCTTGGAGCAGCACAGAGAGCTCCTGTTTCTTCTGCCGGTGATTATGCCACTGGATGAGCGTGCTCTGATTCACCTCCACCAGCTGAATTTCAGAACCCTGCATCACCCGGCAGTTGCCGACAACAAGCTGCCTTATCTTGCGGTAATCCCTCAAAATTAAGGACCACCGAGAAGTAGCCCTCTTACCCTTTTTTGCCGGGCTTTGGTGTATATTGCAGAGTCTGATGAACATGGTTTCCACCAACCGGCAGCAGTCAGGCCACTGGGCAGGTGTGCTACTCGCACCCAACATGCAGCGGGTGGTACTCTCCACACCAGGGGTTTTTGAGGGCGTCTTTGGAGTTCTGAAGCGTCCACTCAAAAGTCTCTCCTGATGTCGTGCGGCATAAACCACCCGCTGCTTGTCACCTTGATTCAGATTGTCCCACAGTGACACTATCCTACTCGCCTGTTGGTTGCTAAGACAAAGAGACGTCTGATCCCGAAGCGCCACCAAATACTCAGCAAGTCTGTCCACATGCTGGTATCCGGGGAGATTTTGGTCATCAACAGCCTGTAAAAAAGATTCAACAGTTTATAGGGTGTAAAACTTTCACTCACAAAACTTTTTTTGTTTAATGATAAAATATGTTAACATGTGTAATCAAAAATAGTGAAGAAGCATGCACATATCTACATGCATATTCTAAAACGAACACAGCTAGACTTACCATGTCTTCATCTTCAGCATGAATATCATCTTCAGAGGAGGAACTAGAGGCCAGGGTTGATGTGTCAGGTGCCAGGGTGGATGTACCAGGGACCTCAGAGGATGAGCCAGGTGCCAGGGTGGAAATACTAGGAGCCAGGGTGGATGTACCAGGAACCAGGGAGAGAAGAGGAGAAGAAATGGCAGAGGGATCAGGAGTCTGAGATGCTGAAGCCTGAGGAACCCCAAGGTTCAACACAGTGGGATCTTCCATGATGTCAGCAAAACCCTCATCAAGCTCCATGTCGTCCTCCACGTCATGCTGTTCTATCAGGGTTGCAGCTTCCTCTGAATCAGGGTGCATATCCTGCAGTGCCTGACCAGTCTGCCGGAACAGATATTGCATCCCTATGAGCTCTCCTGAAACAACAGAATTAAATTAGATTGTTTACAAAAGTTGATACAGTTAATAAAGGGTTTAAAAATTGAGGTAAATTACCAATGCAATCACAAATGCTTACCAGTGTACCGTGAGGGTGGACAGAACTGTGGTACCACCTTCCTGCCAAACAGCTTCTGATAATTGTTGTTGAGGGCCTGAACCAGGTCACTGGAGTAGCTGCGCAAAGGAGATTGTCCAGTGGACAGAGCAGCAACCCCCCGGTCGTGGTTCCATCTGTGAAGCCCTTCCAGGAGATATATCTGAAAGTTCAGACTGTTGGCACTCGTCCCTAAAAGTACACATTAAATACATATTAAATATCAAACGATGAAATATTCTTGGACTATTCAGCATATAAACTTAAATGTCTGACAGACACAAACCTGGTATGAAGCGGTTGAGGTGTAGATGAAATGACTCGAGAGATGTAGAGCCTCTGGCACATCTGTAAACAGGTAACCGCACACCTCCCTTTGTGAGCTCCCCTGTCTTGGTGTATAGAGCAACACCTGGTGGGTCCTGGATGCATTTGACGTGCTTTCTCTGGACACGCCAGATGTGCTCCATCCTCTCTCGGTCAAACAGGGGAACACCACTGGAGTCATTACCTCTGCTGCCCATCAGCAACCCAAGCAGCTCCTCCAGCAGGCGAATGGTGGTCTCCTCACCACGGGTCCTCCTACGACAGTGGAGAGACATCTCCTCCCTGGAGAGTTGTTTGTCTATGTCGCCATCAGTGAGGGAGGGCAGACCCTGGGACCGAAGCTGCTGCCTTTTTGCTTCTCGCAACAAAGCTAAATCAGCTGCATCCCACTCAAATATGCTCGCTGAAAGGCGAGACATAAATCCTGGGTACAGCTGATGAGCATCTGTTGTGCATCCCAGAGCAAGTCTGCGCATAAAGTGCCAGATATCAAGCCTTACAATAATGTCCGGCCACCCGCTGAATCTGGCCTTCAGCTTGGTCTCTCCTCCCTCGGTGCAGCAGCCACAGTCCACATATAAGGCAACAGGGGGATCCACACCAGCCAGCTGGTACCTCTTCATCAATCCCGCTGCCATCAAGTCCAGGCCAGCTCCCTCCTGAGCGGTCATGACACTGATGAGAACCTGACCGTACTCATTACCCACAGAGGTTAGCCAGTGGGCTGTCCCTTTGGCTGTTCCAGCGAGCTTCTTGGTGATCTGAAGCACAAAAAATGTAGAGGACCTCTGTGAACATGATTCAGAAATACAGGCAGTCGTTAATAATATATCTATAAGGCTATACAACCACCTCTGCTCCTAGTAAAACTACATGCAACCTCACTATGGACTGTCACTTTAACACTTCTCAACGGTGCAAAATTCACTGTACTATGTTTCTATATCCTTCTTTATATCCCTCACCCTAGTACTACATGCTACTTATTTTTATGTCTTTCTGCTGCTGTAACATTCTAAATTTCCCCATTGAGGGACTAATCAATTACTTATTAATCTTAATATAATCAGCAGATTTGAAAGACAAAGATTCTTTTACCTTTCTGGTGGAATCCATCTTGAGGACTGTGCCATATGTTGAGGTAATCCTGGCCATGATGTCATCCACCCTCGTCAAAATGTCCTGGCAGTAAACGGACAGGAGCCACTTACAGCTCGGCACAACAGCAGGCTCTGGAGCCTCGGGAAACGACAGGGGCAGCAGTGCGGGTCGCTCGCTGAAGTCCACACACTCGTCGGTGTACATCAATGCGCGACTCATCCACTCCTCTGTGTGGTTCTCCTTCAGCTTCTTTAAAAGCTGCGTTGGGCTGTTACCAAGGCCTCTCTCCCGCAGTTTTCGGATCACCCGGATGTCACATGCAAACCTTGATCATAGACAGATATATCAGTAATTGTATGTTATATACTGCATTTCTACTTGAAAAGGCAAGAGAGTAAATTAACGGTAATCACTTTTGTGTGAGGATGACCCGGAATTGTGTCTGCTGTGCCTTGGACAGTTGTTTGAGGACAGTCTGACTCCAGGACACGTGGCTGGATCTACATTTGGTGCAGGTTAGTGTCTCTGTCACCATGTTGTACATCCTGTCCTCGTCCAGGACTCGGCGTGCCCTCTTGTGCAGACCCGCTCCTGTTAGCTGGTGCCCTCCACAGGCAAGGTTTGGACAGACCACCTTCACCTTCCACAGCTTGTAAGGCATCCAGACCAGAAGTGGATGGGCAAAAAAGCGGTCTGGACCCGGAGCCTGATGGTAAAGGCCACTAGGCTGTGGTGGAAAGTGCCAGAGCTTCAGATTCTCTTTAAGCACTAATTTTCCTCTTGGCCCCATCTTGAACAGAGACTTCACAATCCATTTATGGTCCACAGGAGGCAAGCCTTCTGACCACAAACGGGGCAGCTGTGTTTCAGTCTCTGTCCTGGAGTCAGCGGTCTGTGCAATAACAAAAAAATGGATCAACATATTTTATTATGATGAAAGACGCTGCTTATGCTCCACAGTATGAAATTAAATGTTAAATAACTCACTGACACAGAGGCACACACTGCTGTGGTGCTGAGGACAGGCACCGAAGCCTGAGCATGTGTCTGAGGGTCTGGAGCCTGTAAATACACAGCAAGGAAGATACATTGACAACACAATCGAAACATAAGCTATTAGTTCAAACAGCCGCGCTACATGAAACAATAATATTGAGGCTTCAAATTTTATTTTAGACTTGAATGGCTTTTAATACTGTTAATAGTCTTGGGAAAACCTATACCTAAAATACTTACTAAGATAGCAATGCTGGCCGGAGAAGTTGTGGGGAGGTTGGTGGCTTGGGTCTGTAAAGCATTCAGTCTAAGTGAGTTGTCTTAAAAACACAATGTAAAGTGATGCAATTTGATCTCTTATTTACCTGTGTTACTCTCCTGCTAGCACTAAGATTCGGCTTTGCAGCCGTGACATGGGAGCCACCAAATCTAGGCTTTGTAAACTGAAAGGCAATAGAGCAAAAGGCTGTGTCACGAGAGGGTTATATTGTAAACAATCATTCAGTGAATCTTAATTAATCTCTGAATACCATTGACAAATTCAACAGGGGTCGCTGCTTTGGGACCGCACTGCCTGCTGTACTTTGTTTCTGCCCCACAGTGCCTGGGAGGACAGGAGCCACTGCTGCTGCTTGTCGCTCCACTGTGCGTGGAAGGACAGGAGCCACTGCTACTGCCTGTTGCACCACTGTGCCTGGAAGGGTGGGAGCCACTGCTACTGCCTGTTGCCCTGTGGGACCCTGGGTAGTACTTGCTGTGGTTGGCTGTTGTGTCATGAGTACATACATTAGTGTTATATATAAATACATATATATATATATATATATATTACTTATATTGAAAAGGATTACCTTCTGAGTGTGGAATCCACATGTACAATGTCTCACATGACCAAACAAAGACTGATGTGAATGTCCCATCCTTGGACATTTCTCAATCTAAAAATAATAGATGTACATTTTAATTAAGTGCATACAACTTAAGTTACTGCTTTTTATGTATAACATTCATTGTGATAGTATAAAACAATGCAAATTAGGGTAATTTATGTACATATACCATTTGATAAAGCTGGTACCACTTCTTCTGCCTGGGAGCTGGCCTGTTTCCCTCCCCTGCAGGCCAGGACCCAGTGTTGGCAAACTTCCTCAGCCGTGACATCCACTCTGAGTCTGCCATTCCCTTATGTGATTTCGAAGATGTTGCCTTTGGTGACAGAAATGCATGAACTTTTAAAGTAGATTTTAAATTGTAGGTACATGAAAAAGCCAGACCATCAATCTTGTAATATTGTAATAATCCTATGAAAAACTCAGTTGTGGCATAAGGGTATTATGACAGATGAAAACTAAAGCATGTTATAGAAGGTAGCTAAAGACATGTTTATGAGAACATGACATATACATGTATATATATATCCTATTACAATAGCAAACAATGGCAGCAGATAAAAGGTGAAATAATGGTGAAAGTGTTTGTAAGAAAACTAAATACACGGTCATGACAACATTAGGTGACAGGAGGAATTACTCTTATATGTATAGTTATGTTATACCCCAAGATGTTGCCATTGGTGACAGAAATGCATGAACTTTTAAAATACATTTTAAATTGTAAGTACATGAAAAAGCCAGACCATCAGTCTTGTAATATTGTAATAATCCTATGAAAAACTCAGATGTGGCATAAGGGTATTATGACAGATGAAAAGTAAAGCATGTTATAGAAGGTAGCTAAATACATGTTTATGAGAACATGACATATACATATATATATATATCCTATTACAATAGCAAACAATGGCAGCAGATAAAAAGAGAAATAATGGTGAAAGTGTTTGTAAGAAAACTAAATACACGTATATGACGACATTAGGTGACAGGAGGAATTACTCTTATATGTATAGTTATGTCATACCCCTGTATTAAATGTGTAAGTGCTGAGAGTAAACTGTATTCATACTGTAACTCCCCCAACCCCAGTTTAAGCACCCCACCCCCACCCCTCGGTCGACACAAGAAAAAGAAAGCCAGTTTATAACGTGGAAAACGAAAACAAAGTCAATGACAACATGACAACAGGGGAAATTATTTCTATGTTACTACGTTAACCCTAGAGCCAACTTAAATAAATAACATTAACAAATGTCCGTCCATGACAACCGACGAAATCGCCGTCAGATAACAGAGTTTATTTTAATGCATTTAGCTAAATACATGGATATGACAACTTAACAAGACAGGTGGAAGAACTGCTTTACTTAAGGGCAAATCATGCAACTCTATTCAATGTGTAAATTCTTACCATTTTGAAGAACTTGGTAGTTTCGAATGAAAGACTTAGCTTTAGCGTCGGACCGTTCTCAAGCTAGCGTAGCGTAAACTCCGGCGGCGCGGGTCCTCCCAGGTCAGCTCGTCCTCTGGGACCGCCCCCAGCTTGCCCCCTCCCGGAGGCATCCCCGCCCACATCAGCTGTCTCAAACATTTCAACATTTAAGCCTTGTGATTGGTCAAATGTTTGAAATGTTCGAGCGAAGGGAACAATTCGCCCCAGCGATTGGCCGCTGAATGTTGAGGACGCGAACCTGATTGGCTGTCAGGTCAGATCTTCCTCAACATTTCAAACATTTCCCCGGACGATCCGACGGCTGCTGGCGTTCAGGCTCCAGTCTCTCAGGAGGCGTGGGTTCAAATCCCACCACTGCCAGTAGACTATCAGTTGAATTTATTGGCTACTTGCAGCTTATCTACTATAAGAAGCTCTCTTGTTGTTCAAAACTGCAACAGCCACCCGAGCTTTGAAGCACATGGGATATCCAATGAGGTGTACAGGAGGACATTTTCTTTTTCTCCCCTCTGGTTTTCAAACGAGGTAAGAGTTAAGATGTGCACCTTCAGACTGGAGCACATAACTTCACATTTACCAATAACTTCCTTCAAGTCCTTTCGATTTACCTGCTGATAAAACCTTATAAAACCAAAGACTATTTT
The DNA here is from genome assembly GCF_949316205.1 of Platichthys flesus. Lineage (NCBI taxonomy): Eukaryota > Metazoa > Chordata > Actinopteri > Pleuronectiformes > Pleuronectidae > Platichthys > Platichthys flesus. Next base: position 21,292,246 of record NC_084952.1, read on the forward strand.
CTTATGAAATTATATCATTAAACAAGAGCAGAGTGGCGCAGAGGAAGCGTGCTGGGCCCATAACCCAGAGGTCGATGGATCGAAACCATCCTCTGCTAAAGGAATACTTTATCCACTCCATTGTTACCCTTGTCCTCGCCTTCTAAACGTTAACTCATCTCCTGCTGAAAGTGACTTGCTTTGGCTTTTGAAGTTGAAAACGTGACAGAATAGACCCAACAGTTGAAGCCCTTAACTTGGCTGATAGTTTTGTGGTCTAATTGACTGGTATTTGCATGTGTTGGCTACTTGTAGTACTTTCTTCTGTACTGCAAAAGCCAGTAGCATATGGGGTATCCAATGAGGTGTACATGAGGACATTTTCTTTTTCTCCCGTCTGGTTTTCAAACGAGGTAAGAGTTAAGATGTGCACCTTCAGACTGGAGCACATGACTTCACATTTACCAATAACTTCCTTCAAGTCCTGTCGATTAAGCTGCTGATAAAACCTTATAAAACCAAAGACTATGTTCGTATGAAATTACTTCATTAAACAAGAGCAGAGTGGCGCAGCGGAAGCGTGCTGGGCCCATAACCCAGAGGTCGATGGATCGAAACCATCCTCTGCTAAAAGATTCCTTTATCTGTTATGTTACCCTTGTCCTCGCCTTCTAAACGTTAACTCATCTCCTGCTGAAAGTGACTTGCTTTGGCTTTTGAAGTTGAAAACGTGACAGAATAGACCCAACAGTTGAAGCCCGAACTTGGCTGATAGTTTTGTGGTCTAATGATCTTGAGTAAAGCTCTATACTCCCATAGGGTATGTGTTTGAAGTTTCGAATGTTCTTCCATGTGTGTCTTCGATTTGATTGTCCAATTGTCGTCAAAGTGGACTTTTCATCGAAACGACTCAAGATTTTTTGGGTTAAGTCATGTTTAATGGTAGTGTGGCCGAGTGGTCTAAGGCGCTGGATTTAGGCTCTAGTCTCTCAGGAGGCGTGGGTTAAAATCCCACCACTGCCAATTGACTGGTATTTGCATGTGTTGGCTACTTGTAGTACTTTCTTCTGTACTGCAAAAGCCAGTAGCATATGGGGTATCCAATGAGGTGTACATGAGGACATTTTCTTTTTCTCCCGTCTGGTTTTCAAACGAGGTAAGAGTTAAGATGTGCACCTTCAGACTGGAGCACATGACTTCACATTTACCAATAACTTCCTTCAAGTCCTGTCGATTAAGCTGCTGATAAAACCTTATAAAACCAAAGACTATGTTCGTATGAAATTATATCATTAAACAATAGCAGAGTGGCGCAGCGGAAGCGTGCTGGGCCCATAACCCAGAGGTCGATGGATCGAAACCATCCTCTGCTAAAAGATTCCTTTATCTGTTATGTTACCCTTGTCCTCGCCTTCTAAACATTAACTCATCTCCTGCTGAAAGTGACTTGCTTTGGCTTTGAAGTTGAAAACGTGACAGAATAGAACCAACAGTTGAAGCCCCTAACTTGGCTGTTATTTTTGTGGTCTTTTGATCTCGAGTAAAGCTCTATACTCCCACAGGGTATGTGTTTGAAATTTCGAATGTTCTTTCATGTGTGTCTTCGATTTGATTGTCCAATTGTCATCAAAGTGTCATTTACATCTAAACCCCTCCTGTCTGTTTGGTTAAATCTAGATTCCAACGGTAGTGTGGCCGAGTGGTCAAAGGCGCTGGATTAAGGCTCCAGTCTCTCAGGAGGCGTGGGTTCAAATCCCACCACTGCCAGTAGACTATCAGTTGAATGTATTGGCTACTTGCACATTATCTACTATAAGAAGCTCTCTTGTTGTTCAAAACTGCAACAGCCACCCGAGCTTTGAAGCACATGGGATATGTGCTTCCTGTTTTCTTGCCACTGGTGGTGGTCGCTCTGCGAATTAGCTCCGCTGCTAAACACAACTGTTTCCCTGTAGCACTACGGCTAAAATCACCGGTCTGTAGTTAAACACTCGCACATACCAACCCTTATTCTATCGTGCTTAGTGATTCTGTGTTCTGTCTGAGCTCACCTTCGTAGCTATATAGCAGCGATGTCTTCTCTCTCTCCCTGTTGCTCTACTGCTCTCTCTTGCTCCGAGTGTCTAATGTTTACCTACTCCTCTGCCTCCCTTAACAGTAGTGGTACATGTAATAAATGTAGTGTGTTGATAGCGATGGAGGCGAGGCTTAGCGACTTAGAAGCTCGGCTCAGCAGCTTAGAAACTCCGTTAGCTGTAGTTAGCCGGCTCCCGCTAGCCGCGGAGCCACCTAGCTTAGCACGTAGCTTAGCCTTAACGAGCAGTCCCCAGACTAGTCCCGTGCAGCCGGGAGCCCAGGGCAGATGGGTGACGTTCCAGAGGGGGCATAGTGCTAGACTTAGAAAGCCCACGATTAAAGAGCCACCAGCTCACGTTTCAAATAGATTCTCTCCACTCAGCGAGGCACCCGCTGATAAACAAACTCTGATTATTGGCGACTCGGTTCTGAGAAACGTCAGGTTAGCGACACCAGCGACCATAGTTAATTGTATCCCAGGGGCCAGAGCCGGCGACATCGAATCTAAACTTAAGTTAATGGCTAAATCTAAAAAAGGTAAATACAATAAAATCGTAATTCACGTCGGCAGCAACGACTCCCGGCTTCGTATGTCGGAGGTCACTAAATTGAATGTTGAGTCGGTGTGTGCTTTTGCTAAAACGATGTCGGACACAGTAGTTTTCTCTGGCCCGCTCCCTAATACAACAGGTGATGACATGTTTAGCCGCATGTTGTCTTTTAACCGCTGGCTGTCGAGGTGGTGTCCTGTAAACGGCGTGGGCTTTATAGATAATTGGCTAACTTTTTTGAGAAAACCTGGTCTTGTTAGGAGAGACGGCGTTCATCCCACTTGGGATGGAGCAGCTCTCTTATCTAGGAATATTACTAAGTCTATAACATGACAACCCATAGTTGGGACCAGGAAGCAGAGCTGCAGTGCTAAACACTTCTCTGCGCTCCCTCTGGATCAGTCACAAAACCCCATAGAGATTGTGTCTGTTCACCGTCCGATTAAATTATTGAAATTAAACAATAATAGAGCGAGAACTCCACACAAAAATTTAATACAAATTAAAACAACCTCTGAAACAATACAGGAAACCCAGACTTTTAAATGTGGTCTTTTAAACATTAGATCACTGGAAAAAAAGGCTCTTTTAGTTAATGAAATAGTCTCTGATTACAACATAGATTTATTGTCCCTCACTGAGACGTGGCTGCATCCTGATGATTATGTCAGTCTAAATGAATCTACTCCCCCCAGTCATATCAATTCACAGGTTCCTAGAGAAATTGGGCGAGGAGGTGGAGTTGCTGCTATTTTTAACTCCAGTCTATCAATTAATCCTAAACCTAAACTCAGCTACAAGTCATTTGAATGTCTGGTTCTTAGTCTTCCACGCCAATCCAGGAACCACCAACAGCCAATCATATTTGCCGTAGTTTACCGTGCTCCCAGGGCTTATACTGAATTTTTAAAGGAATTCCCTGAGTTTTTATCAAACTTAGTCCTAAAGACCGATAAAATTATTATTGTTGGTGACTTTAATATTCATGTTGATAATAATAAAGATTGCCTTAGCGTAGCATTTATTTCAATACTAGACTCTATTGGTTTCAGTCAGTGTGTGCACAAACCTACTCATTGTGGTAACCACACACTTGACCTTGTATTATCGTACGGTGTCGCAATTGAAAATTTAACAGTACTTCCGCGCAATCCAGTTCTATCAGACCATAATTTAATAACCTTTGATTTTTCAATAACTGAATATATGCCACTAATAAAAAATTCATTTTCTAGATGTCTACCTGATAGTGCTGTAGCTAAATTTAAGGAAATAATCCCAATTACATTTAAACCCGTATTAGCAGTAGATATAAACAACAAATTCTTTAAAACCCTGAGCTCCATTGAGATCGACCACCTCGTCGATAGCTCTGCAGACTCATTACGATTAACATTAGACTCAATAGCGCCTCTAAAAAAGAAAAATGTCAAACATAGTAAATTAGCTCCGTGGTATAATTCCCAGACAAATGAGTGAAAACAATTATCAAGAAAACTAGAAAGGAAGTGGCGCTCCAGCAACAATGTTGAAAAAATCATAGACTGGAAGAATAGTGTTAAAGAATATAAAAAGGCTCTCCACAAAGTAAGAGCCGCCTACTATTCAAAACTAATAGAAGAGAATAAAAATAACCCCAGGTTTCTCTTCTGCACTGTAGCCAGGCTGACAGAGAGTCACACCTCCACCGAACCCAGTATTCCTCCATCCCTAAATAGCAATATCTTTATGACCTTTTTTAATGATAAAATTCAAACTATTAGAAATAAAATCAACCATCTCCTGCCCTCAATTGGCACTAATACCCTCCCAACAACAGAGATCTCAGAAACGGCTGAGAATCCTACCCATTACTTAGACAGCTTCTCTCTGATCACCCGTGATCAGTTTACCAAATTAATCTCAGGTTCTAAACCAACAACCTGTATCTTAGATCCCATTCCTACCAACTTACTTAAAGACATTCTGCCCCTAATTGATAGTTCGTTACTTAACATTATCAATCTGTCATTATCATCAGGTTATGTACCACAGTCTTTTAAAATAGCTGTCATCAAACCCCTACTCAAAAAACCCACCCTAGACCCAGAGGTTTTAGCCAATTACAGACCAATATCTAACCTCTCCTTCATTTCTAAAATCTTAGAAAAAGTGGTAGCCAATCAGCTGTGTGAGTTTCTCCAGGAAAATAATATATATGAAGACTTTCAATCGGGGTTTAGAGCCAATCACAGTACAGAGACAGCCTTGGCAAAAGTCACTAATGACCTTTTAATAGCCTCAGATCAGGGACTTGTGTCTGTCCTCGTTCTGTTAGATCTCAGTGCAGCATTCGACACAATTGACCATCAAATTTTATTACAAAGACTAAAACAGTTAATTAACATTAATGGAACCGCCCTTAACTGGTTTAAATCGTATTTTTCTGATCGCTCCCAATTTGTGCAAATTAATGATGAGTCATCTGTGCGCACCAAAGTTAATCATGGTGTTCCACAGGGCTCTGTGCTCGGCCCAATTTTATTCTCATTATATATGCTTCCACTAGGAAACATTATCAGGACACACTCGGTAAATTTCCACTGCTATGCGGATGACACCCAGTTATATTTGTCAATAAAACCTGAACAAAGTAATCAATTAACTAAACTTCGAACATGTCTCAAGGACATAAAAACCTGGATGACCCGCAATTTTCTCTTATTAAACTCAGACAAAACAGAGGTTATAATACTTGGCCCCAAACACCTTAGAGATGCATTATCTAATGATATAGCTGCGCTAGACGACATTGCCCTTGCTTCCAATGAAACAGTCAGGAACTTGGGAGTGATCTTCGATCCTGATTTATCCTTTAATAGTCACTTAAAACAAATTTCTAGGACCGCTTTTTTCCACTTGCGTAATATTTCAAAAATTAGACATGTCCTTTCACAAAAAGATGCAGAAAAACTAGTCCACGCCTTTGTTACATCGAGACTGGACTATTGTAATTCATTATTATCAGGCTCCAGCAGGAAGTCGTTAAAGACTCTACAGCTTGTCCAAAATGCTGCAGCACGTGTCCTGACGAGAACAAAGAGAAGAGAGCACATTTCTCCAATATTAGCATCGCTACACTGGCTTCCAGTTAAATCTAGAATAGAATTTAAAATTCTCCTCCTCACCTTCAAGGCCCTTAATAATATAGCGCCTTTATACCTTAAAGAGCTGTTAATACCTTATAAACCCACTAGAGCACTCCGCTCCCAGAATTCAAGCCTACTTGTCGTCCCTAAATTCTCTAAAAGTAGAGTAGGAGCCAGAGCTTTTAGCCATCAAGCCCCTCGGCTGTGGAATAATCTACCACTTTCAGTTCGGGAGGCAGTCACCATCTGTTCGTTTAAAAGTAGGCTCAAAACCTTCCTTTTTGATAAAGCTTATAGTTAGAGCTAATTAGTGCGCCAGAACGTTACTTGTTCTATTTTATGACACATGACACACGGAGCTTCTCTTTCCAGCTTCTCCTTCCTCTTCTCCATCCCTATCCCCCTTCCCCGGAATCCCTTTGCTTTATCACCCGCAGATCCAGGGCCTCTGTGGCCGCACCATGGATTACGGTTTGTGGATCGCGCACCGGGGGTCGCGGTGTTGGATCCAGTGTGGCGGATTCTGAGTCATGTGGGCTGATCGTGGTGCTGGTGGCGGACCCTGTGTCGCGTTGGCATTGGGCACGGGCGGTGGACCAGGACCGCAGTGGTGGCTTGTGATGGGTCCTCCTGGTGGGCGGCGGTGGACGGTGACTGAGGACTGAAGTGGCGTCTGGTCTGGATGGTGGATCGTGGTCTAGATGGTTGCTGAGCATGGACTGTGCTTCATCAATGCTGCTAGAGACTTTGATTATTGATGATGTTCTCCTGCACGTGGCATCTATTGCACTTCTGTCCGTCCTGGGAGAGGGATCCCTCACATGTGGCTCTCTCTGAGGTTTCTACATATTTTTACCCTGTTAAAAGGGTTTTTTGTAGTTTTTCCTTACTCTTGCTGAGGGTTAAGGACAGAGGATGTCACACCCTGTTAAAGCCCTATGAGATGAATAGTAATTTGTGAATATGGGCTATACAAATAAAATTTGATTGATTGATTGATTTGATATCCAATGAGGTGTACAGGAGGACATTTTCCTTTTCTCCCGTCTGGTTTTAAACGAGATAAGAGTTAAGATGTGCACCTTCAGACTGGAGCACATGACTTCACATTTACCAATAACTTCCTTCAAGTCCTGTCGATTAAGCTGCTGATAAAACCTTATAAAACCAAAGACTATGTTCGTATGAAATTATATCAATAAACCAGAGCAGAGTGGCGCAGCGGAAGCGTGCTGGGCCCACAACCCAGAGGTCGATGGATCGAAACCATCCTCTGCTAAAGGAATACTTTATCCACTCCATTGTTATTTGTTATGTTACCCTTGTCCTCGCCTTCTAAACGTTAACTCATCTCCTGCTGAAAGTGACTTGCTTTGGCTTTTGAAGTTGAAAACGTGACAGAATAGACCCAACAGTTGAAGCCCTTAACTTGGCTGATAGTTTTGTGGTCTAATGATCTTGAGTAAAGCTCTATACTCCCATAGGGTATGTGTTTGAAGTTTCGAATGTTCTTCCATGTGTGTCTTCGATTTGATTGTCCAATTGTCATCAAAGTGTCATTTACATCTAAACCCCTCCTGTCTGTTTGGTTAAATCTAGTTTCCAACGGTAGTGTGGCCGAGTGGTCAAAGGCGCTGGATTAAGGCTCCAGTCTCTCAGGAGGCGTGGGTTCAAATCCCACCACTGCCAGTAGACTATCAGTTGAATGTATTGGCTACTTGCACATTATCTACTATAAGAAGCTCTCTTGTTGTTCAAAACTGCAACAGCCACCCGAGCTTTGAAGCACATGGGATATCCAATGAGGTGTACAGGAGGACATTTTCTTTTTTTCTCCCGTCTGGTTTTAAACGAGATAAGAGTTAAGATGTGCACCTTCAGACTGGAGCACATGACTTCACATTTACCAATAACTTCCTTCAAGTCCTGTCAATTTAACTGCTGATAAAACCTTATAAAACCAAAGACTATGTTCGTATGAAATTATATCATTAAACAAGAGCAGAGTGGCGCAGCGGAAGCGTGCTGGGCCCATAACCCAGAGGTCGATGGATCGAAACCATCCTCTGCTAAAGGAATACTTTATCCACTCCATTGTTATGTTACCCTTGTCCTCGCCTTCTAAACGTTAACTCATCTCCTGCTGAAAGTGACTTGCTTTGGCTTTTGAAGTTGAAAACGTGACAGAATAGACCCAACAGTTGAAGCCCGAACTTGGCTGATAGTTTTGTGGTCTAATGATCTTGAGTAAAGCTCTATACTCCCATAGGGTATGTGTTTGAAGTTTCGAATGTTCTTCCATGTGTGTCTTCGATTTGATTGTCCAATTGTCATCAAAGTGTCATTTACATCTAAACCCCTCCTGTCTGTTTGGTTAAATCTAGTTTCCAACGGTAGTGTGGCCGAGTGGTCAAAGGTGCTGGATTAAGGCTCCAGTCTCTCAGGAGGCGTGGGTTCAAATCCCACCACTGCCAGTAGACTATCAGTTGAATTTATTGGCTACTTGCAGCTTATCTACTATAAGAAGCTCTCTTGTTGTTCAAAACTGCAACAGCCACCCGAGCTTTGAAGCACATGGGATATCCAATGAGGTGTACAGGAGGACATTTTCTTTTTCTCCCGTCTGGTTTTCAAACGAGGTAAGAGTTAAGATGTGCACCTTCAGACTGGAGCACATAACTTCACATTTACCAATAACTTCCTTCAAGTCCTTTCGATTTACCTGCTGATAAAACCTTATAAAACCAAAGACTATGTTCGTATGAAATTATATCAATAAACAAGAGCAGAGTGGCGCAGCGGAAGCGTGCTGGGCCCATAACCCAGAGGTCGATGGATCGAAACCATCCTCTGCTAAAGGAATACTTTATCCACTCCATTGTTATTTGTTATGTTACCCTTGTCCTCGCCTTCTAAACGTTAACTCATCTCCTGCTGAAAGTGACTTGCTTTGGCTTTTGAAGTTGAAAACGTGACAGAATAGACCCAACAGTTGAAGCCCTTAACTTGGCTGATAGTTTTGTGGTCTAATTGACTGGTATTTGCATGTGTTGGCTACTTGTAGTACTTTCTTCTGTACTGCAAAAGCCAGTAGCATATGGGGTATCCAATGAGGTGTACATGAGGACATTTTCTTTTTCTCCCGTCTGGTTTTCAAACGAGGTAAGAGTTAAGATGTGCACCTTCAGACTGGAGCACATGACTTCACATTTACCAATAACTTCCTTCAAGTCCTGTCGATTAAGCTGCTGATAAAACCTTATAAAACCAAAGACTATGTTCGTATGAAATTATATCATTAAACAAGAGCAGAGTGGCGCAGCGGAAGCGTGCTGGGCCCATAACCCAGAGGTCGATGGATCCAAACCATCCTCTGCTAAAAGATTCCTTTATCTGTTATGTTACCCTTGTCCTCGCCTTCTAAACATTAACTCATCTCCTGCTGAAAGTGACTTGCTTTGGCTTTGAAGTTGAAAACGTGACAGAATAGAACCAACAGTTGAAGCCCCTAACTTGGCTGTTATTTTTGTGGTCTTTTGATCTCGAGTAAAGCTCTATACTCCCACAGGGTATGTGTTTGAAATTTCGAATGTTCTTTCATGTGTGTCTTCGATTTGATTGTCCAATTGTCATCAAAGTGTCATTTACATCTAAACCCCTCCTGTCTGTTTGGTTAAATCTAGATTCCAACGGTAGTGTGGCCGAGTGGTCAAAGGCGCTGGATAAAGGCTCCAGTCTCTCAGGAGGCGTGGGTTCAAATCCCACCACTGCCAGTAGACTATCAGTTGAATGTATTGGCTACTTGCACATTATCTACTATAAGAAGCTCTCTTGTTGTTCAAAACTGCAACAGCCATCCGAGCTTTGAAGCACATGGGATATCCAATGAGGTGTACAGGAGGACATTTTCCTTTTCTCCCGTCTGGTTTTAAACGAGATAAGAGTTAAGATGTGCACCTTCAGACTGGAGCACATGACTTCACATTTACCAATAACTTCCTTCAAGTCCTGTCGATTAAGCTGCTGATAAAACCTTATAAAACCAAAGACTATGTTCGTATGAAATTATATCATTAAACCAGAGCAGAGTGGCGCAGCGGAAGCGTGCTGGGCCCATAACCCAGAGGTCGATGGATCTAAACCATCCTCTGCTAAAGGAATACTTTATCCACTCCATTGTTATTTGTTATGTTACCCTTGTCCTCGCCTTCTAAACGTTAACTCATCTCCTGCTGAAAGTGACTTGCTTTGGCTTTTGAAGTTGAAAACGTGACAGAAAAGACCCAACAGTTGAAGCCCTTAACTTAACTGATAGTTTTGTGGTCTGATGATCTTGAGTAAAGCTCTATACTCCCATAGGGTATGTGTTTGAAGTTTCGAATGTTCTTCAATGTGTGTCTTCGATTTGATTGTCCAATTGTCGTCAAAGTGGACTTTTCATCGAAACCCCTCCTGTCTGTTTGGTTAAATCTAGTTTCCAACAGTAGTGTGGCCGAGTGGTCAAAGGTGCTGGATTAAGGCTCCAGTCTCTCAGGAGGCTTGGGTTCAAATCCCACCACTGCCAGTAGACTATCAGTTGAATTTATTGGCTACTTGCAGCTTATCTACTATAAGAAGCTCTCTTGTTGTTCAAAACTGCAACAGCCACCCGAGCTTTGAAGCACATGGGATATCCAATGAGGTGTACAGGAGGACATTTTCTTTTTCTCCCGTCTGGTTTTCAAACGAGGTAAGAGTTAAGATGTGCACCTTCAGACTGGAGCACATAACTTCACATTTACCAATAACTTCCTTCAAGTCCTTTCGATTTACCTGCTGATAAAACCTTATAAAACCAAAGACTATGTTCGTATGAAATTATATCATTAAACAAGAGCAGAGTGGCGCAGAGGAAGCGTGCTGGGCCCATAACCCAGAGGTCGATGGATCGAAACCATCCTCTGCTAAAGGAATACTTTATCCACTCCATTGTTATGTTACCCTTGTCCTCGCCTTCTAAACATTAACTCATCTCCTGCTGAAAGTGACTTGCTTTGGCTTTGAAGTTGAAAACGTGACAGAATAGAACCAACAGTTGAAGCCCCTAACTTGGCTGTTATTTTTGTGGTCTTTTGATCTCGAGTAAAGCTCTATACTCCCACAGGGTATGTGTTTGAAATTTCGAATGTTCTTTCATGTGTGTCTTCGATTTGATTGTCCAATTGTCATCAAAGTGTCATTTACATCTAAACCCCTCCTGTCTGTTTGGTTAAATCTAGTTTCCAACGGTAGTGTGGCCGAGTGGTCAAAGGCGCTGGATTAAGGCTCCAGTCTCTCAGGAGGCGTGGGTTCAAATCACACCACTGCCAGTAGACTATCAGTTGAATGTATTGGCTACTTGCACATAATCCACTATAAGAAGCTCTCTTGTTGTTCAAAACTGCAACAGCCACCCGAGCTTTGAAGCACATGGGATATCCAATGAGGTGTACAGGAGGACATTTTCCTTTTCTCCCGTCTGGTTTTAAACGAGATAAGAGTTAAGATGTGCACCTTCAGACTGGAGCACATGACTTCACATTTACCAATAACTTCCTTCAAGGCCTGTCGATTAAGCTGATGATAAAACCTTATAAAACCAAAGACTATGTTCATATGAAATTATATCATTAAACAAGAGCAGAGTGGCGCAGAGGAAGCGTGCTGGGCCCATAACCCAGAGGTCGATGGATCGAAACCATCCTCTGCTAAAGGAATACTTTATCCACTCCATTGTTATCTGTTATGTTACCCTTGTCCTCGCCTTCTAAACGTTAACTCATCTCCTGAAGAAAGTGACTTGCTTTGGCTTTTGAAGTTGAAAGCGTGACAGAATAGACCCAACAGTTGAAGCCCTTAACTTGGCTGATAGTTTTGTGGTCTAATGATCTTGAGTAAAGCTCTATACTCCCATAGGGTATGTGTTTGAAGTTTCGAATGTTCTTCCATGTGTGTCTTCGATTTGATTGTCCAATTGTCGTCAAAGTGGACTTTTCATTGAAACGACTCAAGATTTTTTGGGTTAAGTCACGTTTAATGGTAGTGTGGCCGAGTGGTCTAAGGCGCTGGATTTAGGCTCTAGTCTCTCAGGAGGCATGGGTTCAAATCCCACCACTGCCAATTGACTGGTATTTGCATGTGTTGGCTACTTGTAGTACTTTCTACTGTACTGCAAAAGCCAGTAGCATATGAGGTGTACATGAGGACATTTTCTTTTTCTCCCGTCTGGTTTTCAAACGAGGTAAGAGTTAAGATGTGCACCTTCAGACTGGAGCACATGACTTCACATTTACCAATAACTTCCTTCAAGTCCTGTCGATTAAGCTGCTGATAAAACCTTATAAAACCAAAGACTATGTTCGTATGAAATTATATCATTAAACAAGAGCAGAGTGGCGCAGCGGAAGCGTGCTGGGCCCATAACCCAGAGGTCGATGGATCGAAACCATCCTCTGCTAAAAGATTCCTTTATCTGTTATGTTACCCTTGTCCTCGCCTTCTAAACATTAACTCATCTCCTGCTGAAAGTGACTTGCTTTGGCTTTGAAGTTGAAAACGTGACAGAATAGAACCAACAGTTGAAGCCCCTAACTTGGCTGTTATTTTTGTGGTCTTTTGATCTCGAGTAAAGCTCTATACTCCCACAGGGTATGTGTTTGAAATTTCGAATGTTCTTTCATGTGTGTCTTCGATTTGATTGTCCAATTGTCATCAAAGTGTCATTTACATCTAAACCCCTCCTGTCTGTTTGGTTAAATCTAGTTTCCAACGGTATCGGGCCGAGTGGTCAAAGGCGCTGGATTAAGGCTCCAGTCTCTCAGGAGGCGTGGGTTCAAATCCCACCACTGCCAGTAGACTATCAGTTGAATGTATTGGCTACTTGCACATTATCTACTATAAGAAGCTCTCTTGTTGTTCAAAACTGCAACAGCCACCCGAGCTTTGAAGCACATGGGATATCCAATGAGGTGTACAGGAGGACATCTTCTTTTTTTCTCCCGTCTGGTTTTAAACGAGATAAGAGTTAAGATGTGCACCTTCAGACTGGAGCACATGACTTCACATTTACCAATAACTTCCTTCAAGTCCTGTCAATTTAACTGCTGATAAAACCTTATAAAACCAAAGACTATGTTCGTATGAAATTATATCATTAAACAAGAGCAGAGTGGCGCAGCGGAAGCGTGCTGGGCCCATAACCCAGAGGTCGATGGATCGAAACCATCCTCTGCTAAAGGAATACTTTATCCACTCCATTGTTATCTGTTATGTTACCCTTGTCCTCGCCTTCTAAACGTTAACTCATCTCCTGCTGAAAGTGACTTGCTTTGGCTTTTGAAGTTGAAAACGTGACAGAATAGACCCAACAGTTGAAGCCCGAACTTGGCTGATAGTTTTGTGGTCTAATGATCTTGAGTAAAGCTCTATACTCCCATAGGGTATGTGTTTGAAGTTTCGAATGTTCTTCCATGTGTGTCTTCGATTTGATTGTCCAATTGTCATCAAAGTGTCATTTACATCTAAACCCCTCCTGTCTGTTTGGTTAAATCTAGTTTCCAACGGTAGTGTGGCCGAGTGGTCAAAGGTGCTGGATTAAGGCTCCAGTCTCTCAGGAGGCGTGGGTTAAAATCCCACCACTGCCAGTAGACTATCAGTTGAATTTATTGGCTACTTGCAGCTTATCTACTATAAGAAGCTCTCTTGTTGTTCAAAACTGCAACAGCCACCCGAGCTTTGAAGCACATGGGATATCCAATGAGGTGTACAGGAGGACATTTTCTTTTTCTCCCGTCTGGTTTTCAAACGAGGTAAGAGTTAAGATGTGCACCTTCAGACTGGAGCACATAACTTCACATTTACCAATAACTTCTTTCAAGTCCTTTCGATTTACCTGCTGATAAAACCTTATAAAACCAAAGACTATGTTCGTATGAAATTATATCAATAAACAAGAGCAGAGTGGCGCAGCGGAAGCGTGCTGGGCCCATAACCCAGAGGTCGATGGATCGAAACCATCCTCTGCTAAAGGAATACTTTATCCACTCCATTGTTATTTGTTATGTTACCCTTGTCCTCGCCTTCTAAACGTTAACTCATCTCCTGCTGAAAGTGACTTGCTTTGGCTTTTGAAGTTGAAAACGTGACAGAATAGACCCAACAGTTGAAGCCCTTAACTTGGCTGATAGTTTTGTGGTCTAATTGACTGGTATTTGCATGTGTTGGCTACTTGTGGTACTTTCTTCTGTACTGCAAAAGCCAGTAGCATATGGGGTATCCAATGAGGTGTACATGAGGACATTTTCTTTTTCTCCCGTCTGGTTTTCAAACGAGGTAAGAGTTAAGATGTGCACCTTCAGACTGGAGCACATGACTTCACATTTACCAATAACTTCCTTCAAGTCCTGTCGATTAAGCTGCTGATAAAACCTTATAAAACCAAAGACTATGTTCGTATGAAATTATATCTTTAAACAAGAGCAGAGTGGCGCAGCGGAAGCGTGCTGGGCCCATAACCCAGAGGTCGATGGATCCAAACCATCCTCTGCTAAAAGATTCCTTTATCTGTTATGTTACCCTTGTCCTCGCCTTCTAAACATTAACTCATCTCCTGCTGAAAGTGACTTGCTTTGGCTTTGAAGTTGAAAACGTGACAGAATAGAACCAACAGTTGAAGCCCCTAACTTGGCTGTTATTTTTGTGGTCTTTTGATCTCGAGTAAAGCTCTATACTCCCACAGGGTATGTGTTTGAAATTTCGAATGTTCTTTCATGTGTGTCTTCGATTTGATTGTCCAATTGTCATCAAAGTGTCATTTACATCTAAACCCCTCCTGTCTGTTTGGTTAAATCTAGTTTCCAACGGTAGTGTGGCCGAGTGGTCAAAGGCGCTGGATTAAGGCTCCAGTCTCTCAGGAGGCGTGGGTTCAAATCACACCACTGCCAGTAGACTATCAGTTGAATGTATTGGCTACTTGCACATTATCTACTATAAGAAGCTCTCTTGTTGTTCAAAACTGCAACAGCCACCCGAGCTTTGAAGCACATGGGATATCCAATGAGGTGTACAGGAGGACATTTTCCTTTTCTCCCGTCTGGTTTTAAACGAGATAAGAGTTAAGATGTGCACCTTCAGACTGGAGCACATGACTTCACATTTACCAATAACTTCCTTCAAGGCCTGTCGATTAAGCTGATGATAAAACCTTATAAAACCAAAGACCATGTTCGTATGAAATTATATCATTAAACCAGAGCAGAGTGGCGCAGCGGAAGCGTGCTGGGCTCATAACCCAGAGGTCGATGGATCGAAACCATCCTCTGCCAAAGGAATACTTTATCCCCTCCATTGTTATTTGTTATGTTACCCTTGTCCTCGCCTTCTAAACGTTAACTCATCTCCTGCTGAAAGTGACTTGCTTTGGCTTTTGAAGTTGAAAACGTGACAGAATAGACCCAACAGTTGAAGCCCTTAACTTGGCTGATAGTTTTGTGGTCAAATGATCTTGAGTAAAGCTCTATACTCCCATAGGGTATGTGTTTGAAGTTTCGAATGTTCTTCAATGTGTGTCTTCGATTTGATTGTCCAATTGTCGTCAAAGTGGACTTTTCATCGAAACCCCTCCTGTCTGTTTGGTTAAATCTAGTTTCCAACAGTAGTGTGGCCGAGTGGTCAAAGGTGCTGGATTAAGGCTCCAGTCTCTCAGGAGGCGTGGGTTCAAATCCCACCACTGCCAATAGACTATCAGTTGAATTTATTGGCTACTTGCAGCTTATCTACTATAAGAAGCTCTCTTGTTGTTCAAAACTGCAACAGCCACCCGAGCTTTGAAGCACATGGGATATCCAATGAGGTGTACAGGAGGACATTTTCTTTTTCTCCCGTCTGGTTTTCAAACGAGGTAAGAGTTAAGATGTGCACCTTCAGACTGGAGCACATAACTTCACATTTACCAATAACTTCCTTCAAGTCCTTTCGATTTACCTGCTGATAAAACCTTATAAAACCAAAGACTATGTTCGTATGAAATTATATCATTAAACAAGAGCAGAGTGGCGCAGAGGAAGCGTGCTGGGCCCATAACCCAGAGGTCGATGGATCGAAACCATCCTCTGCTAAAGGAATACTTTATCCACTCCATTGTTATCTGTTATGTTACCCTTGTCCTCGCCTTCTAAACGTTAACTCATCTCCTGAAGAAAGTGACTTGCTTTGGCTTTTGAAGTTGAAAACGTGACAGAATAGACCCAACAGTTGAAGCCCTTAACTTGGCTGATAGTTTTGTGGTCTAATGATCTTGAGTAAAGCTCTATACTCCCATAGGGTATGTGTTTGAAGTTTCGAATGTTCTTCCATGTGTGTCTTCGATTTGATTGTCCAATTGTCATCAAAGTGTCATTTACATCTAAACCCCTCCTGTCTGTTTGGTTAAATCTAGTTTCCAACGGTAGTGTGGCCGAGTGGTCAAAGGTGCTGGATTAAGGCTCCAGTCTCTCAGGAGGCGTGGGTTCAAATCCCACCACTGCCAGTAGACTATCAGTTGAATTTATTGGCTACTTGCAGCTTATCTACTATAAGAAGCTCTCTTGTTGTTCAAAACTGCAACAGCCACCCGAGCTTTGAAGCACATGGGATATCCAATGAGGTGTACAGGAGGACATTTTCTTTTTCTCCCGTCTGGTTTTCAAACGAGGTAAGAGTTAAGATGTGCACCTTCAGACTGGAGCACATAACTTCACATTTACCAATAACTTCCTTCAAGTCCTTTCGATTTACCTGCTGATAAAACCTTATAAAACCAAAGACTATGTTCGTATGAAATTATATCAATAAACAAGAGCAGAGTGGCGCAGCGGAAGCGTGCTGGGCCCATAACCCAGAGGTCGATGGATCGAAACCATCCTCTGCTAAAGGAATACTTTATCCACTCCATTGTTATTTGTTATGTTACCCTTGTCCTCGCCTTCTAAACGTTAACTCATCTCCTGCTGAAAGTGACTTGCTTTGGCTTTTGAAGTTGAAAACGTGACAGAATAGACCCAACAGTTGAAGCCCTTAACTTGGCTGATGGTTTTGTGGTCTAATTGACTGGTATTTGCATGTGTTGGCTACTTGTAGTACTTTCTTCTGTACTGCAAAAGCCAGTAGCATATGGGGTATCCAATGAGGTGTACATGAGGACATTTTCTTTTTCTCCCGTCTGGTTTTCAAACGAGGTAAGAGTTAAGATGTGCACCTTCAGACTGGAGCACATGACTTCACATTTACCAATAACTTCCTTCAAGTCCTGTCGATTAAGCTGCTGATAAAACCTTATAAAACCAAAGACTATGTTCGTATGAAATTATATCATTAAACAAGAGCAGAGTGGCGCAGCGGAAGCGTGCTGGGCCCATAACCCAGAGGTCGATGGATCCAAACCATCCTCTGCTAAAAGATTCCTTTATCTGTTATGTTACCCTTGTCCTCGCCTTCTAAACATTAACTCATCTCCTGCTGAAAGTGACTTGCTTTGGCTTTGAAGTTGAAAACGTGACAGAATAGAACCAACAGTTGAAGCCCCTAACTTGGCTGTTATTTTTGTGGTCTTTTGATCTCGAGTAAAGCTCTATACTCCCACAGGGTATGTGTTTGAAATTTCGAATGTTCTTTCATGTGTGTCTTCGATTTGATTGTCCAATTGTCATCAAAGTGTCATTTACATCTAAACCCCTCCTGTCTGTTTGGTTAAATCTAGTTTCCAACGGTAGTGTGGCCGAGTGGTCAAAGGCGCTGGATTAAGGCTCCAGTCTCTCAGGAGGCGTGGGTTCAAATCACACCACTGCCAGTAGACTATCAGTTGAATGTATTGGCTACTTGCACATTATCTACTATAAGAAGCTCTCTTGTTGTTCAAAACTGCAACAGCCACCCGAGCTTTGAAGCACATGGGATATCCAATGAGGTGTACAGGAGGACATTTTCCTTTTCTCCCGTCTGGTTTTAAACGAGATAAGAGTTAAGATGTGCACCTTCAGACTGGAGCACATGACTTCACATTTACCAATAACTTCCTTCAAGGCCTGTCGATTTACCTGCTGATAAAACCTTATAAAACCAAAGACTATGTTCGTATGAAATTATATCATTAAACAAGAGCAGAGTGGCGCAGAGGAAGCGTGCTGGGCCCATAACCCAGAGGTCGATGGATCGAAACCATCCTCTGCTAAAGGAATACTTTATCCACTCCATTGTTATCTGTTATGTTACCCTTGTCCTCGCCTTCTAAACGTTAACTCATCTCCTGAAGAAAGTGACTTGCTTTGGCTTTTGAAGTTGAAAACGTGACAGAATAGACCCAACAGTTGAAGCCCTTAACTTGGCTGATAGTTTTGTGGTCTAATGATCTTGAGTAAAGCTCTATACTCCCATAGGGTATGTGTTTGAAGTTTCGAATGTTCTTCCATGTGTGTCTTCGATTTGATTGTCCAATTGTCGTCAAAGTGGACTTTTCATTGAAACGACTCAAGATTTTTTGGGTTAAGTCACGTTTAATGGTAGTGTGGCCGAGTGGTCTAAGGCGCTGGATTTAGGCTGTAGTCTCTCAGGAGGCATGGGTTCAAATCCCACCACTGCCAATTGACTGGTATTTGCATGTGTTGGCTACTTGTAGTACTTTCTACTGTACTGCAAAAGCCAGTAGCATATGAGGTGTACATGAGGACATTTTCTTTTTCTCCCGTCTGGTTTTCAAACGAGGTAAGAGTTAAGATGTGCACCTTCAGACTGGAGCACATGACTTCACATTTACCAATAACTTCCTTCAAGTCCTGTCGATTAAGCTGCTGATAAAACCTTATAAAACCAAAGACTATGTTCGTATGAAATTATATCATTAAACAAGAGCAGAGTGGCGCAGCGGAAGCGTGCTGGGCCCATAACCCAGAGGTCGATGGATCCAAACCATCCTCTGCTAAAAGATTCCTTTATCTGTTATGTTACCCTTGTCCTCGCCTTCTAAACATTAACTCATCTCCTGCTGAAAGTGACTTGCTTTGGCTTTGAAGTTGAAAACGTGACAGAATAGAACCAACAGTTGAAGCCCCTAACTTGGCTGTTATTTTTGTGGTCTTTTGATCTCGAGTAAAGCTCTATACTCCCACAGGGTATGTGTTTGAAATTTCGAATGTTCTTTCATGTGTGTCTTCGATTTGATTGTCCAATTGTCATCAAAGTGTCATTTACATCTAAACCCCTCCTGTCTGTTTGGTTAAATCTAGTTTCCAACGGTAGTGTGGCCGAGTGGTCAAAGGCGCTGGATTAAGGCTCCAGTCTCTCAGGAGGCGTGGGTTCAAATCACACCACTGCCAGTAGACTATCAGTTGAATGTATTGGCTACTTGCACATTATCTACTATAAGAAGCTCTCTTGTTGTTCAAAACTGCAACAGCCACCCGAGCTTTGAAGCACATGGGATATCCAATGAGGTGTACAGGAGGACATTTTCCTTTTCTCCCGTCTGGTTTTAAACGAGATAAGAGTTAAGATGTGCACCTTCAGACTGGAGCACATGACTTCACATTTACCAATAACTTCCTTCAAGGCCTGTCGATTTACCTGCTGATAAAACCTTATAAAACCAAAGACTATGTTCGTATGAAATTATATCATTAAACAAGAGCAGAGTGGCGCAGAGGAAGCGTGCTGGGCCCATAACCCAGAGGTCGATGGATCGAAACCATCCTCTGCTAAAGGAATACTTTATCCACTCCATTGTTATCTGTTATGTTACCCTTGTCCTCGCCTTCTAAACGTTAACTCATCTCCTGAAGAAAGTGACTTGCTTTGGCTTTTGAAGTTGAAAACGTGACAGAATAGACCCAACAGTTGAAGCCCTTAACTTGGCTGATAGTTTTGTGGTCTAATGATCTTGAGTAAAGCTCTATACTCCCATAGGGTATGTGTTTGAAGTTTCGAATGTTCTTCCATGTGTGTCTTCGATTTGATTGTCCAATTGTCGTCAAAGTGGACTTTTCATTGAAACGACTCAAGATTTTTTGGGTTAAGTCACGTTTAATGGTAGTGTGGCCGAGTGGTCTAAGGCGCTGGATTTAGGCTGTAGTCTCTCAGGAGGCATGGGTTCAAATCCCACCACTGCCAATTGACTGGTATTTGCATGTGTTGGCTACTTGTAGTACTTTCTACTGTACTGCAAAAGCCAGTAGCATATGAGGTGTACATGAGGACATTTTCTTTTTCTCCCGTCTGGTTTTCAAACGAGGTAAGAGTTAAGATGTGCACCTTCAGACTGGAGCACATGACTTCACATTTACCAATAACTTCCTTCAAGTCCTGTCGATTAAGCTACTGATAAAACCTTATAAAACCAAAGACTATGTTCGTATGAAATTATATCATTAAACAAGAGCAGAGTGGCGCAGCGGAAGCGTGCTGGGCCCATAACCCAGAGGTCGATGGATCGAAACCATCCTCTGCTAAAGGAATACTTTATCCACTCCATTGTTATCTGTTATGTTACCCTTGTCCTCGCCTTCTAAACGTTAACTCATCTCCTGCTGAAAGTGACTTGCTTTGGCTTTTGAAGTTGAAAACGTGACAGAATAGACCCAACAGTTGAAGCCCGAACTTGGCTGATAGTTTTGTGGTCTAATGATCTTGAGTAAAGCTCTATACTCCCATAGGGTATGTGTTTGAAGTTTCGAATGTTCTTCCATGTGTGTCTTCGATTTGATTGTCCAATTGTCATCAAAGTGTCATTTACATCTAAACCCCTCCTGTCTGTTTGGTTAAATCTAGTTTCCAACGGTAGTGTGGCCGAGTGGTCAAAGGAGCTGGATTAAGGCTCCAGTCTCTCAGGAGGCGTGGGTTCAAATCCCACCACTGCCACTAGACTATCAGTTGAATTTATTGGCTACTTGCAGCTTATCTACTATAAGAAGCTCTCTTGTTGTTCAAAACTGCAACAGCCACCCGAGCTTTGAAGCACATGGGATATCCAATGAGGTGTACAGGAGGACATTTTCTTTTTCTCCCGTCTGGTTTTCAAACGAGGTAAGAGTTAAGATGTACACCTTCAGACTGGAGCACATAACTTCACATTTACCAATAACTTCCTTCAAGTCCTTTCGATTTACCTGCTGATAAAACCTTATAAAACCAAAGACTATGTTCGTATGAAATTATTTCAATAAACAAGAGCAGAGTGGCGCAGCGGAAGCGTGCTGGGCCCATAACCCAGAGGTCGATGGATCGAAACCATCCTCTGCTAAAGGAATACTTTATCCACTCCATTGTTATTTGTTATGTTACCATTGTCCTCGCCTTCTAAACGTTAACTCATCTCCTGCTGAAAGTGACTTGCTTTGGCTTTTGAAGTTGAAAACGTGACAGAATAGACCCAACAGTTGAAGCCCTTAACTTGGCTGATAGTTTTGTGGTCTAATTGACTGGTATTTGCATGTGTTGGCTACTTGTAGTACTTTCTTCTGTACTACAAAAGCCAGTAGCATATGGGGTATCCAATGAGGTGTACATGAGGACATTTTCTTTTTCTCCCGTCTGGTTTTCAAACGAGGTAAGAGTTAAGATGTGCACCTTCAGACTGGAGCACATGACTTCACATTTACCAATAACTTCCTTCAAGTCCTGTCGATTAAGCTGCTGATAAAACCTTATAAAACCAAAGACTATGTTCGTATGAAATTATATCATTAAACAAGAGCAGAGTGGCGCAGCGGAAGCGTGCTGGGCCCATAACCCAGAGGTCGATGGATCCAAACCATCCTCTGCTAAAAGATTCCTTTATCTGTTATGTTACCCTTGTCCTCGCCTTCTAAACATTAACTCATCTCCTGCTGAAAGTGACTTGCTTTGGCTTTGAAGTTGAAAACGTGACAGAATAGAACCAACAGTTGAAGCCCTTAACTTGGCTGATAGTTTTGTGGTCTTTTGATCTCGAGTAAAGCTCTATACTCCCACAGGCTATGTGTTTGAAATTTCGAATGTTCTTTCATGTTTGTCTTCGATTTGATTGTCCAATTGTCATCAAAGTGTCATTTACATCTAAACCCCTCCTGTCTGTTTGGTTAAATCTAGTTTCCAACGGTAGTGTGGCCAAGTGGTCAAAGGCGCTGGATTAAGGCTCCAGTCTCTCAGGAGGCGTGGGTTCAAATCCCACCACTGCCAGTAGACTATCAGTTGAATGTATTGGCTACTTGCACATTATCTACTATAAGAAGCTCTCTTGTTGTTCAAAACTGCAACAGCCACCCGAGCTTTGAAGCACATGGGATATCCAATGAGGTGTACAGGAGGACATTTTCTTTTTCTCCCGTCTGGTTTTAAACGAGATAAGAGTTAAGATGTGCACCTTCAGACTGGAGCACATGACTTCACATTTACCAATAACTTCCTTCAAGTCCTGTCAATTTAACTGCTGATAAAACCTTATAAAACCAAAGACTATGTTCGTATGAAATTATATCATTAAACAAGAGCAGAGTGGCGCAGCGGAAGCGTGCTGGGCCCATAACCCAGAGGTCGATGGATCGAAACCATCCTCTGCTAAAGGAATACTTTATCCACTCCATTGTTATCTGTTATGTTACCCTTGTCCTCGCCTTCTAAACGTTAACTCATCTCCTGCTGAAAGTGACTTGCTTTGGCTTTTGAAGTTGAAAACGTGACAGAATAGACCCAACAGTTGAAGCCCGAACTTGGCTGATAGTTTTGTGGTCTAATGATCTTGAGTAAAGCTCTATACTCCCATAGGGTATGTGTTTGAAGTTTCGAATGTTCTTCCATGTGTGTCTTCGATTTGATTGTCCAATTGTCATCAAAGTGTCATTTACATCTAAACCCCTCCTGTCTGTTTGGTTAAATCTAGTTTCCAACGGTAGTGTGGCCGAGTGGTCAAAGGTGCTGGATTAAGGCTCCAGTCTCTCAGGAGGCGTGGGTTCAAATCCCACCACTGCCAGTAGACTATCAGTTGAATTTATTGGCTACTTGCAGCTTATCTACTATAAGAAGCTCTCTTGTTGTTCAAAACTGCAACAGCTACCCGAGCTTTGAAGCACATGGGATATCCAATGAGGTGTACAGGAGGACATTTTCTTTTTCTCCCGTCTGGTTTTCAAACGAGGTAAGAGTTAAGATGTGCACCTTCAGACTGGAGCACATAACTTCACATTTACCAATAACTTCCTTCAAGTCCTTTCGATTTACCTGCTGATAAAACCTTATAAAACCAAAGACTATGTTCGTATGAAATTATATCAATAAACAAGAGCAGAGTGGCGCAGCGGAAGCGTGCTGGGCCCATAACCCAGAGGTCGATGGATCGAAACCATCCTCTGCTAAAGGAATACTTTATCCACTCCATTGTTATTTGTTATGTTACCCTTGTCCTCGCCTTCTAAACGTTAACTCATCTCCTGCTGAAAGTGACTTGCTTTGGCTTTTGAAGTTGAAAACGTGACAGAATAGACCCAACAGTTGAAGCCCTTAACTTGGCTGATAGTTTTGTGGTCTAATGATCTTGAGTAAAGCTCTATACTCCCATAGGGTATGTGTTTGAAGTTTCGAATGTTCTTCCATGTGTGTCTTCGATTTGATTGTCCAATTGTCGTCAAAGTGGACTTTTCATCGAAACGACTCAAGATTTTTTGGGTTAAGTCATGTTTAATGGTAGTGTGGCCGAGTGGTCTAAGGCGCTGGATTTAGGCTCTAGTCTCTCAGGAGGCGTGGGTTCAAATCCCACCACTGCCAATTGACTGGTATTTGCATGTGTTGGCTACTTGTAGTACTTTCTTCTGTACTGCAAAAGCCAGTAGCATATGGGGTATCCAATGAGGTGTACATGAGGACATTTTCTTTTTCTCCCGTCTGGTTTTCAAACGAGGTAAGAGTTAAGATGTGCACCTTCAGACTGGAGCACATGACTTCACATTTACCAATAACTTCCTTCAAGTCCTGTCGATTAAGCTGCTGATAAAACCTTATAAAACCAAAGACTATGTTCCTATGAAATTATATCATTAAACAAGAGCAGAGTGGCGCAGCGGAAGCGTGCTGGGCCCATAACCCAGAGGTCGATGGATCCAAACCATCCTCTGCTAAAAGATTCCTTTATCTGTTATGTTACCCTTGTCCTCGCCTTCTAAACATTAACTCATCTCCTGCTGAAAGTGACTTGCTTTGGCTTTGAAGTTTAAAACGTGACAGAATAGAACCAACAGTTGAAGCCCCTAACTTGGCTGTTATTTTTATGGTCTTTTGATCTCGATTAAAGCTCTATACTC
Organism: Platichthys flesus; assembly: GCF_949316205.1. Classification (NCBI taxonomy): domain Eukaryota; kingdom Metazoa; phylum Chordata; class Actinopteri; order Pleuronectiformes; family Pleuronectidae; genus Platichthys; species Platichthys flesus. The sequence goes on from NC_084952.1 coordinate 21,316,294, forward strand.
CCACAGGGTATGTGTTTGAAATTTCGAATGTTCTTTCATGTGTGTCTTCGATTTGATATTCCAATTGTCATCAAAGTGTCATTTACATCTAAACCCCTCCTGTCTGTTTGGTTAAATCTAGTTTCCAACGGTAGTGTGGCCGAGTGGTCAAAGGCGCTGGATTGAGGCGTGGTTTCAAATCCCACCACTGCCAGTAGACTATCAGTTGAATGTATTGGCTACTTGCACATTATCTACTATAAGAAGCTCTCTTGTTGTTCAAACTGCAACAGCCACCCGAGCTTTGAAGCACATGGGATATCCAATGAGGTGTACAGGAGGACATTTTCTTTTTCTCCCGTCTGGTTTTAAACGAGATAAGAGTTAAGATGTGCACCTTCAGACTGGAGCACATGACTTCACATTTACCAATAACTTCCTTCAAGTCCTGTCAATTTAACTGCTGATAAAACCTTATAAAACCAAAGACTATGTTCGTATGAAATTATACCATTAAACAAGAGCAGAGTGGCGCAGCGGAAGCGTGCTGGGCCCATAACCCAGAGGTCGATGGATCGAAACCATCCTCTGCTAAAGGAATACTTTATCCACTCCATTGTTATCTGTTATGTTACCCTTGTCCTCGCCTTCTAAACGTTAACTCATCTCCTGCTGAAAGTGACTTGCTTTGGCTTTTGAAGTTGAAAACGTGACAGAATAGACCCAACAGTTGAAGCCCGAACTTGGCTGATAGTTTTGTGGTCTAATGATCTTGAGTAAAGCTCTATACTCCCATAGGGTATGTGTTTGAAGTTTCGAATGTTCTTCCATGTGTGTCTTCGATTTGATTGTCCAATTGTCGTCAAAGTGGACTTTTCATCGAAACCCCTCCTGTCTGTTTGGTTAAATCTAGTTTCCAACAGTAGTGTGGCCGAGTGGTCAAAGGTGCTGGATTAAGGCTCCAGTCTCTCAGGAGGCGTGGGTTCAAATCCCACCACTGCCAGTAGACTATCAGTTGAATTTATTGGCTACTTGCAGCTTATCTACTATAAGAAGCTCTCTTGTTGTTCAAAACTGCAACAGCCACCCGAGCTTTGAAGCACATGGGATATCCAATGAGGTGTACAGGAGGACATTTTCTTTTTCTCCCGTCTGGTTTTCAAACGAGGTAAGAGTTAAGATGTGCACCTTCAGACTGGAGCACATAACTTCACATTTACCAATAACTTCCTTCAAGTCCTTTCGATTTACCTGCTGATAAAACCTTATAAAACCAAAGACTATGTTCGTATGAAATTATATCATTAAACAAGAGCAGAGTGGCGCAGAGGAAGCGTGCTGGGCCCATAACCCAGAGGTCGATGGATCGAAACCATCCTCTGCTAAAGGAATACTTTATCCACTCCATTGTTATCTGTTATGTTACCCTTGTCCTCGCCTTCTAAACGTTAACTCATCTCCTGAAGAAAGTGACTTGCTTTGGCTTTTGAAGTTGAAAACGTGACAGAATAGACCCAACAGTTGAAGCCCTTAACTTGGCTGATAGTTTTGTGGTCTAATGATCTTGAGTAAAGCTCTATACTCCCATAGGGTATGTGTTTGAAGTTTCGAATGTTCTTCCATGTGTGTCTTCGATTTGATTGTCCAATTGTCGTCAAAGTGGACTTTTCATTGAAACGACTCAAGATTTTTTGGGTTAAGTCACGTTTAATGGTAGTGTGGCCGAGTGGTCTAAGGCGCTGGATTTAGGCTCTAGTCTCTCAGGAGGCATGGGTTCAAATCCCACCACTGCCAATTGACTGGTATTTGCATGTGTTGGCTACTTGTAGTACTTTCTACTGTACTGCAAAAGCCAGTAGCATATGAGGTGTACATGAGGACATTTTCTTTTTCTCCCGTCTGGTTTTCAAACGAGGTAAGAGTTAAGATGTGCACCTTCAGACTGGAGCACATGACTTCACATTTACCAATAACTTCCTTCAAGTCCTGTCGATTAAGCTGCTGATAAAACCTTATAAAACCAAAGACTATGTTCGTATGAAATTATATCATTAAACAAGAGCAGAATGGCGCAGCGGAAGCGTGCTGGGCCCATAACCCAGAGGTCGATGGATCGAAACCATCCTCTGCTAAAAGATTCCTTTATCTGTTATGTTACCCTTGTCCTCGCCTTCTTAACATTAACTCATCTCCTGCTGAAAGTGACTTGCTTTGGCTTTGAAGTTGAAAACGTGACAGAATAGAACCAACAGTTGAAGCCCCTAACTTGGCTGTTATTTTTGTGGTCTTTTGATCTCGAGTAAAGCTCTATACTCCCACAGGGTATGTGTTTGAAATTTCGAATGTTCTTTCATGTGTGTCTTCGATTTGATTGTCCAATTGTCATCAAAGTGTCATTTACATCTAAACCCCTCCTGTCTGTTTGGTTAAATCTAGTTTCCAACGGTAGTGTGGCCGAGTGGTCAAAGGCGCTGGATTAAGGCTCCAGTCTCTCAGGAGGCGTGGGTTCAAATCCCACCACTGCCAGTAGACTATCAGTTGAATGTATTGGCTACTTGCACATTATCTACTATAAGAAGCTCTCTTGTTGTTCAAAACTGCAACAGCCACCCGAGCTTTGAAGCACATGGGATATCCAATGAGGTGTACAGGAGGACATTTTCTTTTTCTCCCGTCTGGTTTTCAAACGAGGTAAGAGTTAAGATGTGCACCTTCAGACTGGAGCACATGACTTCACATTTACCAATAACTTCCTTCAAGTCCTTTCGATTTACCTGCTGATAAAACCTTATAAAACCAAAGACTATGTTCGTATGAAATTATATCATTAAACAAGAGCAGAGTGGCGCAGAGGAAGCGTGCTGGGCCCATAACCCAGAGGTCGATGGATCGAAACCATCCTCTGCTAAGGAATACTTTATCCACTCCATTGTTATCTGTTATGTTACCCTTGTCCTCGCCTTCTAAACGTTAACTCATCTCCTGAAGAAAGTGACTTGCTTTGGCTTTTGAAGTTGAAAACGTGACAGAATAGACCCAACAGTTGAAGCCCTTAACTTGGCTGATAGTTTTGTGGTCTAATGATCTTGAGTAAAGCTCTATACTCCCATAGGGTATGTGTTTGAAGTTTCGAATGTTCTTCCATGTGTGTCTTCGATTTGATTGTCCAATTGTCGTCAAAGTGGACTTTTCATTGAAACGACTCAAGATTTTTTGGGTTAAGTCACGTTTAATGGTAGTGTGGCCGAGTGGTCTAAGGCGCTGGATTTAGGCTCTAGTCTCTCAGGAGGCATGGGTTCAAATCCCACCACTGCCAATTGACTGGTATTTGCATGTGTTGGCTACTTGTAGTACTTTCTACTGTACTGCAAAAGCCAGTAGCATATGAGGTGTACATGAGGACATTTTCTTTTTCTCCCGTCTGGTTTTCAAACGAGGTAAGAGTTAAGATGTGCACCTTCAGACTGGAGCACATGACTTCACATTTACCAATAACTTCCTTCAAGTCCTGTCGATTAAGCTGCTGATAAAACCTTATAAAACCAAAGACTATGTTCGTATGAAATTATATCATTAAACAAGAGCAGAGTGGCGCAGCGGAAGCGTGCTGGGCCCATAACCCAGAGGTCGATGGATCGAAACCATCCTCTGCTAAAAGATTCCTTTATCTGTTATGTTACCCTTGTCCTCGCCTTCTAAACATTAACTCATCTCCTGCTGAAAGTGACTTGCTTTGGCTTTGAAGTTGAAAACGTGACAGAATAGAACCAACAGTTGAAGCCCCTAACTTGGCTGTTATTTTTGTGGTCTTTTGATCTCGAGTAAAGCTCTATACTCCCACAGGGTATGTGTTTGAAATTTCGAATGTTCTTTCATGTGTGTCTTCGATTTGATTGTCCAATTGTCATCAAAGTGTCATTTACATCTAAACCCCTCCTGTCTGTTTGGTTAAATCTAGTTTCCAACGGTAGTGTGGCCGAGTGGTCAAAGGCGCTGGATTAAGGCTCCAGTCTCTCAGGAGGCGTGGGTTCAAATCCCACCACTGCCAGTAGACTATCAGTTGAATGTATTGGCTACTTGCACATTATCTACTATAAGAAGCTCTCTTGTTGTTCAAAACTGCAACAGCCACCCGAGCTTTGAAGCACATGGGATATCCAATGAGGTGTACAGGAGGACATTTTCTTTTTCTCCCGTCTGGTTTTCAAACGAGGTAAGAGTTAAGATGTGCACCTTCAGACTGGAGCACATGACTTCACATTTACCAATAACTTCCTTCAAGGCCTGTCGATTTACCTGCTGATAAAACCTTATAAAACCAAAGACTATGTTCGTATGAAATTATATCATTAAACAAGAGCAGAGTGGCGCAGAGGAAGCGTGCTGGGCCCATAACCCAGAGGTCGATGGATCGAAACCATCCTCTGCTAAAGGAATACTTTATCCACTCCATTGTTATCTGTTATGTTACCCTTGTCCTCGCCTTCTAAACGTTAACTCATCTCCTGAAGAAAGTGACTTGCTTTGGCTTTTGAAGTTGAAAACGTGACAGAATAGACCCAACAGTTGAAGCCCTTAACTTGGCTGATAGTTTTGTGGTCTAATGATCTTGAGTAAAGCTCTATACTCCCATAGGGTATGTGTTTGAAGTTTCGAATGTTCTTCCATGTGTGTCTTCGATTTGATTGTCCAATTGTCGTCAAAGTGGACTTTTCATTGAAACGACTCAAGATTTTTTGGGTTAAGTCACGTTTAATGGTAGTGTGGCCGAGTGGTCTAAGGCGCTGGATTTAGGCTCTAGTCTCTCAGGAGGCATGGGTTCAAATCCCACCACTGCCAATTGACTGGTATTTGCATGTGTTGGCTACTTGTAGTACTTTCTACTGTACTGCAAAAGCCAGCTGAGCTTTGTAGCATATGGGGTATCCAATGAGGTGTACATGAGGACATTTTCTTTTTCTCCCGTCTGGTTTTCAAACGAGGTAAGAGTTAAGATGTGCACCTTCAGACTGGAGCACATGACTTCACATTTACCAATAACTTCCTTCAAGTCCTGTCGATTAAGCTGCTGATAAACCTTATAAAACCAAAGACTATGTTCGTATGAAATTATATCATTAAACAAGAGCAGAGTGGCGCAGTGGAAGCGTGCTGGGCCCATAACCCAGAGGTCGATGGATCGAAACCATCCTCTGCTAAAAGATTCCTTTATCTGTTATGTTACCCTTGTCCTCGCCTTCTAAACGTTAACTCATCTCCTGCTGAAAGTGACTTGCTTTGGCTTTTGAAGTTGAAAACGTGACAGAATAGACCCAACAGTTGAAGCCCTTAAGTTGGCTGATAGTTTTGTGGTCTATTGATCTTGAGTAAAGCTCTATACTCCCATAGGGTATGTGTTTGAAGTTTTGAATGTTCTTCCATGTGTGTCTTCGATTTGATTGTCCAATTGTCGTCAAAGTGGACTTTTCATCGAAACGACTCAACATTTTTTGGGTTAAGTCATGTTTAATGGTAGTGTGGCCGAGTGGTCTAAGGCGCTGGATTTAGGCTCCAGTCTCTCAGGAGGCGTGGGTTCAAATCCCACCACTGCCAATTGACTGGTATTTGCATGTGTTGGCTACTTGTAGTACTTTCTACTGTACTGCAAAAGCCAGCTGAGCTTTGTAGCATATGGGGTATCCAATGAGGTGTACATGAGGACATTTTCTTTTTCTCCCGTCTGGTTTTCAAACGAGGTAAGAGTTAAGATGTGCACCTTCAGACTGGAGCACATGACTTCACATTTACCAATAACTTCCTTCAAGTCCTGTCGATTAAGCTGCTGATAAAACCTTATAAAACCAAAGACTATGTTCGTATGAAATTATATCATTAAACAAGAGCAGAGTGGCGCAGCGGAAGCGTGCTGGGCCCATAACCCAGAGGTCGATGGATCGAAACCATCCTCTGCTAAAAGATTCCTTTATCTGTTATGTTACCCTTGTCCTCGCCTTCTAAACATTAACTCATCTCCTGCTGAAAGTGACTTGCTTTGGCTTTGAAGTTTAAAACGTGACAGATTAGAACCAACAGTTGAAGCCCCTAACTTGGCTGTTATTTTTATGGTCTTTTGATCTCGAGTAAAGCTCTATACTCCCACAGGGCATGTGTTTGAAATTTCGAATGTTCTTTCATGTGTGTCTTCGATTTGATTGTCCAATTGTCATCAAAGTGTCATTTACATCTAAACCCCTCCTGTCTGTTTGGCTAAATCTAGTTTCCAACGGTAGTGTGGCAGAGTGGTCAAAGACGCTGGATTAAGGCTCCAGTCTCTCAGGTTCAAATCCCACCACTGCCAGTAGACCATCAGTTGAATTTATTGGCTACTTGCAGCTAATCTACTATAAGAAGCTCTCTTGTTGTTCAAAACTGCAACAGCCACCCGAGCTTTGAAGCACATGGGATATCCAATGAGGTGTACAGGAGGACATTTTCTTTTTCTCCCCTCTGGTTTTCAAACGAGGTAAGAGTTAAGATGTGCACCTTCAGACTGGAGCACATAACTTCACATTTACCAATAACTTCCTTCAAGTCCTTTCGATTTACCTGCTGATAAAACCTTATAAAACCAAAGACTATGTTCGTATGAAATTATATCATTAAACAAGAGCAGAGTGGCGCAGTGGAAGCGTGCTGGGCCCGTAACCCAGAGGTAGATGGATCGAAACCATCCTCTGCTAAAGGAATACTTTATCCACTCCATTGTTATCTGTTATGTTACCCTTGTCCTCGCCTTCTAAACGTTAACTCATCTCCTGCTGAAAGTGACTTGCTTTTGCATTTGAAGTTGAAAACGTGACAGAATAGACCCAACAGTTGAAGCCCTTAACTTGGCTGATAGTTTTGTGGTCTAATGATCTTGAGTAAAGCTCTATACTCCCATAGGGTATGTGTTTGAAGTTTCGAATGTTCTTCCATGTGTGTCTTCGATTTGATTGTCCAATTGTCGTCAAAGTGGACTTTTCATCGAAACGACTCAACATTTTTTGGGTTAAGTCATGTTTAATGGTAGTGTGGCCGACTGGTCTAAGGTGCTGGATTTAGGCTCCAGTCTCTCAGGAGGCGTGGGTTCAAATCCCACCACTGCCAATTGACTGGTATTTGCATGTGTTGGCTACTTGTAGTACTTTCTACTGTACTGCAAAAGCCAGTAGCATATGGGGTATCCAATGAGGTGTACATGAGGACATTTTCTTTTTCTCCCGTCTGGTTTTCAAACGAGGTAAGAGTTAAGATGTGCACCTTCAGACTGGAGCACATGACTTCACATTTACCAATAACTTCCTTCAAGTCCTGTCGATTAAGCTGCTGATAAAACCTTATAAAACCAAAGACTATGTTCGTATGAAATTATATCATTAAACAAGAGCAGAGTGGCGCAGCGGAAGCGTGCTGGGCCCATAACCCAGAGGTCGATGGATCCAAACCATCCTCTGCTAAAAGATTCCTTTATCTGTTATGTTACCCTTGTCCTCGCCTTCTAAACATTAACTCATCTCCTGCTGAAAGTGACTTGCTTTGGCTTTGAAGTTGAAAACGTGACAGAATAGAACCAACAGTTGAAGCCCTTAACTTGGCTGATAGTTTTGTGGTCTTTTGATCTCGAGTAAAGCTCTATACTCCCACAGGGTATGTGTTTGAAATTTCGAATGTTCTTTCATGTTTGTCTTCGATTTGATTGTCCAATTGTCATCAAAGTGTCATTTACATCTAAACCCCTCCTGTCTGTTTGGTTAAATCTAGTTTCCAACGGTAGTGTGGCCGAGTGGTCAAAGGCGCTGGATTGAGGCGTGGGTTCAAATCCCACCACTGCCAGTAGACTATCAGTTGAATGTATTGGCTACTTGCACATTATCTACTATAAGAAGCTCTCTTGTTGTTCAAAACTGCAACAGCCACCCGAGCTTTGAAGCACATGGGATATCCAATGAGGTGTACAGGAGGACATTTTCTTTTTCTCCCGTCTGGTTTTCAAACGAGGTAAGAGTTAAGATGTGCACCTTCAGACTGGAGCACATGACTTCACATTTACCAATAACTTCCTTCAAGTCCTGTCGATTAAGCTGCTGATAAAACCTTATAAAACCAAAGACTATGTTCGTATGAAATTATATCATTAAACAAGAGCAGAGTGGCGCAGCGGAAGCGTGCTGGGCCCATAACCCAGAGGTCGATGGATCGAAACCATCCTCTGCTAAAGGAATACTTTATCCACTCCATTGTTATCTGTTATGTTACCCTTGTTCTCGCCTTCTAAACGTTAACTCATCTCCTGCTGAAAGTGACTTGCTTTGGCTTTGAAGTTGAAAACGTGACAGAATAGAACCAACAGTTGAAGCCCTTAACTTGGCTGATAGTTTTGTGGTCTTTTGATCTCGAGTAAAGCTCTATACTCCCACAGGGTATGTGTTTGAAGTTTCGAATGTTCTTCCATGTGTGTCTTCGATTTGATTGTCCAATTGTCATCAAAGTGTAATTTACATCTAAACCCCTCCTGTCTGTTTGGTTAAATCTAGTTTCCAATGGTACTGTGGCAGAGTGGTCAAAGGAGCTGGATTAAGGCTCCAGTCTCTCAGGAGGGGTGGGTTCAAATCCTACCACTGCCAGTAGACTATCAGTTGAATTTATTGGCTACTTGCACCTTATCTACTATAAGAAGCTCTCTTGTTGTTCAAAACTGCAACAGCCACCCAAGCTTTGAAGCACATGGGATATCAAATGAGGTGTACAGGAGGACATTTTCTTTGTCTCCCGTCTGGTTTTCAAACGAGGTAAGAGTTAAGATGTGCACCTTCAGACTGGAGCACATAACTTCACATTTACCAATAACTTCCTTCAAGTCCTTTCGATTTACCTGCTGATAAAACCTTATAAAACCAAAGACTATGTTCGTGTGAAATTATATCATTAAACAAGAGCAGAGTGGCGCAACCGAAGCGTGCTGGGCCCATAACCCAGAGGTCGATGGATCGAAACCATCCTCTGCTAAAGGAATACTTTATCCACTCCATTGTTATCTGTTATGTTACCCTTGTCCTCGCCTTCTAAACGTTAACTCATCTCCTGCTGAAAGTGACTTGCTTTGGCTTTTGAAGTTGAAAACGTGACAGAATAGACCCAACAGTTGAAGCCCTTAACTTGGCTGATAGTTTTGTGGTCTATTGATCTTGAGTAAAGCTCTATACTCCCATAGGGTATGTGTTTGAAGTTTTGAATGTTCTTCCATGTGTGTCTTCGATTTGATTGTCCAATTGTCGTCAAAGTGGACTTTTCATCGAAACGAGTCAACATTTTTTGGGTTAAGTCATGTTTAATGGTAGTGTGGCCGAGTGGTCTAAGGCGCTGGATTTAGGCTCCAGTCTCTCAGGAGGCGTGGGTTCAAATCCCACCACTGCCAATTGACTGGTATTTGCATGTGTTGGCTACTTGTAGTACTTTCTACTGTACTGCAAAAGCCAGCTGAGCTTTGTAGCATATGGGGTATCCAATGAGGTGTACATGAGGACATTTTCTTTTTCTCCCGTCTGGTTTTCAAACGAGGTAAGAGTTAAGATGTGCACCTTCAGACTGGAGCACATGACTTCACATTTACCAATAACTTCCTTCAAGTCCTGTCGATTAAGCTGCTGATAAAACCTTATAAAACCAAAGACTATGTTCGTATGAAATTATATCATTAAACAAGAGCAGAGTGGCGCAGCGGAAGCGTGCTGGGCCCATAACCCAGAGGTCGATGGATCCAAACCATCCTCTGCTAAAAGATTCCTTTATCTGTTATGTTACCCTTGTCCTCGACTTCTAAACATTAACTCATCTCCTGCTGAAAGTGACTTGCTTTGGCTTTGAAGTTGAAAACGTGACAGAATAGAACCAACAGTTGAAGCCCTTAACTTGGCTGATAGTTTTGTGGTCTTTTGATCTCGAGTAAAGCTCTATACTCCCACAGGGTATGTGTTTGAAATTTCGAATGTTCTTTCATGTTTGTCTTCGATTTGATTGTCCAATTGTCATCAAAGTGTCATTTACATCTAAACCCCTCCTGTCTGTTTGGTTAAATCTAGTTTCCAACGGTAGTGTGGCCGAGTGGTCAAAGGCGCTGGATTGAGGCGTGGGTTCAAATCCCACCACTGCCAGTAGACTATCAGTTGAATGTATTGGCTACTTGCACATTATCTACTATAAGAAGCTCTCTTGTTGTTCAAAACTGCAACAGCCACCCGAGCTTTGAAGCACATGGGATATCCAATGAGGTGTACAGGAGGACATTTTCTTTTTCTCCCGTCTGGTTTTCAAACGAGGTAAGAGTTAAGATGTGCACCTTCAGACTGGAGCACATGACTTCACATTTACCAATAACTTCCTTCAAGTCCTGTCGATTAAGCTGCTGATAAAACCTTATAAAACCAAAGACTATGTTCGTATGAAATTATATCATTAAACAAGAGCAGAGTGGCGCAGCGGAAGCGTGCTGGGCCCATAACCCAGAGGTCGATGGATCGAAACCATCCTCTGCTAAAGGAATACTTTATCCACTCCATTGTTATGTTACCCTTGTTCTCGCCTTCTAAACGTTAACTCATCTCCTGCTGAAAGTGACTTGCTTTGGCTTTTGAAGTTGAAAATGTGACAGAATAGACCCAACAGTTGAAGCCCTTAACTTGGCTGATAGTTTTGTGGTCTTTTGATCTCGAGTAAAGCTCTATACTCCCACAGGGTATGTGTTTGAAGTTTCGAATGTTCTTCCATGTGTGTCTTCGATTTGATTGTCCAATTGTCATCAAAGTGTCATTTACATCTAAACCCCTCCTGTCTGTTTGGTTAAATCTAGTTTCCAATGGTACTGTGGCAGAGTGGTCAAAGGAGCTGGATTAAGGCTCCAGTCTCTCAGGAGGGGTGGGTTCAAATCCTACCACTGCCAGTAGACTATCAGTTGAATTTATTGGCTACTTGCACCTTATCTACTATAAGAAGCTCTCTTGTTGTTCAAAACTGCAACAGCCACCCAAGCTTTGAAGCACATGGGATATCAAATGAGGTGTACAGGAGGACATTTTCTTTGTCTCCCGTCTGGTTTTCAAACGAGGTAAGAGTTAAGATGTGCACCTTCAGACTGGAGCACATAACTTCACATTTACCAATAACTTCCTTCAAGTCCTTTCGATTTACCTGCTGATAAAACCTTATAAAACCAAAGACTATGTTCGTGTGAAATTATATCATTAAACAAGAGCAGAGTGGCGCAGCCGAAGCGTGCTGGGCCCATAACCCAGAGGTCGATGGATCGAAACCATCCTCTGCTAAAGGAATACTTTATCCACTCCATTGTTATCTGTTATGTTACCCTTGTCCTCGCCTTCTAAACGTTAACTCATCTCCTGCTGAAAGTGACTTGCTTTGGCTTTTGAAGTTGAAAACGTGACAGAATAGACCCAACAGTTGAAGCCCTTAACTTGGCTGATAGTTTTGTGGTCTATTGATCTTGAGTAAAGCTCTATACTCCCATAGGGTATGTGTTTGAAGTTTTGAATGTTCTTCCATGTGTGTCTTCGATTTGATTGTCCAATTGTCGTCAAAGTGGACTTTTCATCGAAACGAGTCAACATTTTTTGGGTTAAGTCATGTTTAATGGTAGTGTGGCCAAGTGGTCTAAGGCGCTGGATTTAGGCTCCAGTCTCTCAGGAGGCGTGGGTTCAAATCCCACCACTGCCAATTGACTGGTATTTGCATGTGTTGGCTACTTGTAGTACTTTCTACTGTACTGCAAAAGCCAGCTGAGCTTTGTAGCATATGGGGTATCCAATGAGGTGTACATGAGGACATTTTCTTTTTCTCCCGTCTGGTTTTCAAACGAGGTAAGAGTTAAGATGTGCACCTTCAGACTGGAGCACATGACTTCACATTTACCAATAACTTCCTTCAAGTCCTGTCGATTAAGCTGCTGAAAACCTTATAAAACCAAAGACTATGTTCGTATGAAATTATATCATGAAACAAGAGCAGAGTGGCCAGCGGAAGCGTGCTGGGCCCATAACCCAGAGGTCGATGGATCGAAACCATCCTCTGCTAAAGGAATACTTTATCCACTCCATTGTTATCTGTTATGTTACCCTTGTCCTCGCCTTCTAAACGTTAACTCATCTCCTGCTGAAAGTGACTTCCTTTGGCTTTTGAAGTTGAAAATGTGACAGAATAGACCCAACAGTTGAAGCCCTTAACTTGGCTGATAGTTTTGTGGTCTTTTGATCTCGAGTAAAGCTCTATACTCCCACAGGGTATGTGTTTGAAGTTTCGAATGTTCTTCCATGTGTGTCTTCGATTTGATCGTCCAATTGTCATCAAAGTGTCATTTACATCTAAACCCCTCCTGTCTGTTTGGTTAAATCTAGTTTCCAACGGTAGTGTGGCCGAGTGGTCAAAGGTGCTGGATTAAGGCTCCAGTATCTCAGGAGGCGTGGGTTCAAATCCCACCCCTGCCAGTAGACTATCAGTTGAATTTTTTGGCTACTTGCAGCTTATCTACTATAAGAAGCTCTCTTGTTGTTCAAAACTGCAACAGCCACCCGAGCTTTGAAGCACATGGGATATCCAATGAGGTGTACAGGAGGTCATTTTCTTTTTCTCCCGTCTGGTTTTCAAACAAGGTAAGAGTTAAGATGTGCACCTTCAGACTGGAGCACATAACTTCACATTTACCAATAACTTCCTTCAAGTCCTTTCGATTTACCTGCTGATAAAACCTTATAAAACCAAAGACTATGTTCGTATGAAATTATATCATTAAACAAGAGCAGAGTGGCGCAGCGGAAGCGTGCTGGGCCCATAACCCAGAGGTCGATGGAACGAAACCATCCTCTGCTAAAGGAATACTTTATCCACTCCATTGTTATCTGTTATGTTACCCTTGTCCTCGCCTTCTAAACGTTAACTCATCTCCTGCTGAAAGTGACTTGCTTTGGCTTTTGAAGTTGAAAATGTGACAGAATAGACCCAACAGTTGAAGCCCTTAACTTGGCTGATAGTTTTGTGGTCTTTTGATCTCGAGTAAAGCTCTATACTCCCACAGGGTATGTGTTTGAAGTTTCGAATGTTCTTCCATGTGTGTCTTCGATTTGATTGTCCAATTGTCATCAAAGTGTCATTTACATCTAAACCCCTCCTGTCTGTTTGGTTAAATCTAGTTTCCAACGGTAGGGTGGCCGAGTGGTCAAAGGTGCTGGATTAAGGCTCCAGTCTCTCAGGAGGGGTGGGTTCAAATCCTACCACTGCCAGTAGACTATCAGTTGAATTTATTGTCTACTTGCAGCTTATCTACTATAAGAAGCTCTCTTGTTGTTCAAAACTCCAACAGCCACCCGAGCTTTGAAGCACATGGGATATCCAATGAGGTGTACAGGAGGACATTTTCTTTTTCTCCCGTCTGGTTTTCAAACGAGGTAAGAGTTAAGATGTGCACCTTCAGACTGGAGCACATAACTTCACATTTACCAATAACTTCCTTCAAGTCCTTTCGATTTACCTGCTGATAAAACCTTATAAAACCAAAGACTATGTTCGTATGAAATTATATCATTAAACAAGAGCAGAGTGGCGCAGCCGAAGCGTGCTGGGCCCATAACCCAGAGGTCGATGGATCGAAACCATCCTCTGCTAAAGGAATACTTTATCCACTCCATTGTTATGTTACCCTTGTCCTCACCTTCTAAACGTTAACTCATCTCCTGCTGAAAGTGACTTGCTTTGGCTTTTGAAGTTGAAAACGTGACAGAATAGACCCAACAGTTGAAGCCCTTAACTTGGCTGATAGTTTTGTGGTCTATTGATCTTGAGTAAAGCTCTATACTCCCATAGGGTATGTGTTTGAAGTTTCGAATGTTCTTCCATGTGTGTCTTCGATTTGATTGTCCAATTGTCGTCAAAGTGGACTTTTCATCGAAACGACTCAACATTTTTTGGGTTAAGTCATGTTTAATGGTAGTGTGGCCGAGTGGTCTAAGGTGCTGGATTTAGGCTCCAGTCTCTCAGGAGGCGTGGGTTCAAATCCCACCACTGCCAATTGACTGGTATTTGCATGTGTTGGCTACTTGTAGTACTTTCTACTGTACTGCAAAAGCCAGTAGCATATGGGGTATCCAATGAGGTGTACATGAGGACATTTTCTTTTTCTCCCGTCTGGTTTTCAAACGAGGTAAGAGTTAAGATGTGCACCTTCAGACTGGAGCACATGACTTCACATTTACCAATAACTTCCTTCAAGTCCTTTCGATTTACCTGCTGATAAAACCTTATAAAACCAAAGACTATGTTCGTGTGAAATTATATCATTAAACAAGAGCAGAGTGGCGCAGCCGAAGCGTGCTGGGCCCATAACCCAGAGGTCGATGGATCGAAACCATCCTCTGCTAAAGGAATACTTTATCCACTCCATTGTTATCTGTTATGTTACCCTTGTCCTCGCCTTCTAAACGTTAACTCATCTCCTGCTGAAAGTGACTTGCTTTGGCTTTTGAAGTTGAAAACGTGACAGAATAGACCCAACAGTTGAAGCCCTTAACTTGGCTGATAGTTTTGTGGTCTATTGATCTTGAGTAAAGCTCTATACTCCCATAGGGTATGTGTTTGAAGTTTTGAATGTTCTTCCATGTGTGTCTTCGATTTGATTGTCCAATTGTCGTCAAAGTGGACTTTTCATCGAAACGAGTCAAAATTTTTTGGGTTAAGTCATGTTTAATGGTAGTGTGGCCAAGTGGTCTAAGGCGCTGGATTTAGGCTCCAGTCTCTCAGGAGGCGTGGGTTCAAATCCCACCACTGCCAATTGACTGGTATTTGCATGTGTTGGCTACTTGTAGTACTTTCTACTGTACTGCAAAAGCCAGCTGAGCTTTGTAGCATATGGGGTATCCAATGAGGTGTACATGAGGACATTTTCTTTTTCTCCCGTCTGGTTTTCAAACGAGGTAAGAGTTAAGATGTGCACCTTCAGACTGGAGCACATGACTTCACATTTACCAATAACTTCCTTCAAGTCCTGTCGATTAAGCTGCTGATAAAACCTTATAAAACCAAAGACTATGTTCGTATGAAATTATATCATGAAACAAGAGCAGAGTGGCCAGCGGAAGCGTGCTGGGCCCATAACCCAGAGGTCGATGGATCGAAACCATCCTCTGCTAAAGGAATACTTTATCCACTCCATTGTTATCTGTTATGTTACCCTTGTCCTCGCCTTCTAAACGTTAACTCATCTCCTGCTGAAAGTGACTTCCTTTGGCTTTTGAAGTTGAAAATGTGACAGAATAGACCCAACAGTTGAAGCCCTTAACTTGGCTGATAGTTTTGTGGTCTTTTGATCTCGAGTAAAGCTCTATACTCCCACAGGGTATGTGTTTGAAGTTTCGAATGTTCTTCCATGTGTGTCTTCGATTTGATCGTCCAATTGTCATCAAAGTGTCATTTACATCTAAACCCCTCCTGTCTGTTTGGTTAAATCTAGTTTCCAACGGTAGTGTGGCCGAGTGGTCAAAGGCTCTTGATTAAGGCTCCAGTCTCTCAGGAGGCGTGGGTTCAAATCCCACCACTGCCAGTAGACTATCAGTTGAATGTATTGGCTACTTGCACATTATCTACTATAAGAAGCTCTCTTGTTGTTCAAAACTGCACCAGCCACCCAAGCTTTGAAGCACATGGGATATCCAATGAGGTGTACAGGAGGACATTTTCTTTTTCTCCCGTCTGGTTTTAAACGAGATAAGAGTTAAGATGTGCACCTTCAGACTGGAGCACATGACTTCACATTTACCAATAACTTCCTTCAAGTCCTGTCGATTAAGCTGCTGATAAAACCTTATAAAACCAAAGACCATGTTCGTAAGAAATTATATCATTAAACAAGAGCAGAGTGGCGCAGCGGAAGCGTGCTGGGCCCATAACCCAGAGGTCGATGGATCGAAACCATCCTCTGCTAAAGGAATACTTTATCCACTCCATTGTTATCTGTTATGTTACCCTTGTCCTCGCCTTCTAAACGTTAACTCATCTCCTGCTGAAAGTGACTTGCTTTGGCTTTTGAAGTTGAAAATGTGACAGAATAGACCCAACAGTTGAAGCCCTTAACTTGGCTGATAGTTTTGTGGTCTTTTGATCTCGAGTAAAGCTCTATACTCCCACAGGGTATGTGTTTGAAGTTTCGAATGTTTTTCCATGTGAGTCTTCGATTTGATTGTCCAATTGTCATCAAAGTGTCATTTACATCTAAACCCCTCCTGTCTGTTTGGTTAAATCTAGTTTCCAACGGTAGTGTGGCCGAGTGGTCTAAGGTGCTGGATTTAGGCTCCAGTCTCTCAGGAGGCGTGGGTTCAAATCCCACCACTGCCAATTGACTGGTATTTGCATGTGTTGGCTACTTGTAGTACTTTCTACTGTACTGCAAAAGCCAGTAGCATATGGGGTATCCAATGAGGTGTACATGAGGACATTTTCTTTTTCTCCCGTCTGGTTTTCAAACGAGGTAAGAGTTAAGATGTGCACCTTCAGACTGGAGCACATGACTTCACATTTACCAATAACTTCCTTCAAGTCCTGTCGATTAAGCTGCTGATAAAACCTTATAAAACCAAAGACTATGTTCGTATGAAATTATATCATTAAACAAGAGCAGAGTGGCGCAGCGGAAGCGTGCTGGGCCCATAACCCAGAGGTCGATGGATCGAAACCATCCTCTGCTAAAAGATTCCTTTATCTGTTATGTTACCCTTGTCCTCGCCTTCTAAACATTAACTCATCTCCTGCTGAAAGTGACTTGCTTTGGCTTTGAAGTTGAAAACGTGACAGAATAGAACCAACAGTTGAAGCCCCTAACTTGGCTGTTATTTTTGTGGTCTTTTGATCTCGAGTAAAGCTCTATACTCCCACAGGGTATGTGTTTGAAATTTCGAATGTTCTTTCATGTGTGTCTTCGATTTGATTGTCCAATTGTCATCAAAGTGTCATTTACATCTAAACCCCTCCTGTCTGTTTGGTTAAATCTAGTTTCCAACGGTAGTGTGGCCGAGTGGTCAAAGGCGCTGGATTAAGGCTCCAGTCTCTCAGGAGGCGTGGGTTCAAATCCCACCACTGCCAGTAGACTATCAGTTGAATGTATTGGCTACTTGCACATTATCTACTATAAGAAGCTCTCTTGTTGTTCAAAACTGCAACAGCCACCCGAGCTTTGAAGCACATGGGATATCCAATGAGGTGTACAGGAGGACATTTTCTTTTTCTCCCGTCTGGTTTTCAAACGAGGTAAGAGTTAAGATGTGCACCTTCAGACTGGAGCACATGACTTCACATTTACCAATAACTTCCTTCAAGGCCTGTCGATTTACCTGCTGATAAAACCTTATAAAACCAAAGACTATGTTCGTATGAAATTATATCATTAAACAAGAGCAGAGTGGCGCAGAGGAAGCGTGCTGGGCCCATAACCCAGAGGTCGATGGATCGAAACCATCCTCTGCTAAAGGAATACTTTATCCACTCCATTGTTATCTGTTATGTTACCCTTGTCCTCGCCTTCTAAACGTTAACTCATCTCCTGAAGAAAGTGACTTGCTTTGGCTTTTGAAGTTGAAAACGTGACAGAATAGACCCAACAGTTGAAGCCCTTAACTTGGCTGATAGTTTTGTGGTCTAATGATCTTGAGTAAAGCTCTATACTCCCATAGGGTATGTGTTTGAAGTTTCGAATGTTCTTCCATGTGTGTCTTCGATTTGATTGTCCAATTGTCGTCAAAGTGGACTTTTCATTGAAACGACTCAAGATTTTTTGGGTTAAGTCACGTTTAATGGTAGTGTGGCCGAGTGGTCTAAGGCGCTGGATTTAGGCTCTAGTCTCTCAGGAGGCATGGGTTCAAATCCCACCACTGCCAATTGACTGGTATTTGCATGTGTTGGCTACTTGTAGTACTTTCTACTGTACTGCAAAAGCCAGCTGAGCTTTGTAGCATATGGGGTATCCAATGAGGTGTACATGAGGACATTTTCTTTTTCTCCCGTCTGGTTTTCAAACGAGGTAAGAGTTAAGATGTGCACCTTCAGACTGGAGCACATGACTTCACATTTACCAATAACTTCCTTCAAGTCCTGTCGATTAAGCTGCTGATAAACCTTATAAAACCAAAGACTATGTTCGTATGAAATTATATCATTAAACAAGAGCAGAGTGGCGCAGTGGAAGCGTGCTGGGCCCATAACCCAGAGGTCGATGGATCGAAACCATCCTCTGCTAAAAGATTCCTTTATCTGTTATGTTACCCTTGTCCTCGCCTTCTAAACGTTAACTCATCTCCTGCTGAAAGTGACTTGCTTTGGCTTTTGAAGTTGAAAACGTGACAGAATAGACCCAACAGTTGAAGCCCTTAAGTTGGCTGATAGTTTTGTGGTCTATTGATCTTGAGTAAAGCTCTATACTCCCATAGGGTATGTGTTTGAAGTTTTGAATGTTCTTCCATGTGTGTCTTCGATTTGATTGTCCAATTGTCGTCAAAGTGGACTTTTCATCGAAACGACTCAACATTTTTTGGGTTAAGTCATGTTTAATGGTAGTGTGGCCGAGTGGTCTAAGGCGCTGGATTTAGGCTCCAGTCTCTCAGGAGGCGTGGGTTCAAATCCCACCACTGCCAATTGACTGGTATTTGCATGTGTTGGCTACTTGTAGTACTTTCTACTGTACTGCAAAAGCCAGCTGAGCTTTGTAGCATATGGGGTATCCAATGAGGTGTACATGAGGACATTTTCTTTTTCTCCCGTCTGGTTTTCAAACGAGGTAAGAGTTAAGATGTGCACCTTCAGACTGGAGCACATGACTTCACATTTACCAATAACTTCCTTCAAGTCCTGTCGATTAAGCTGCTGATAAAACCTTATAAAACCAAAGACTATGTTCGTATGAAATTATATCATTAAACAAGAGCAGAGTGGCGCAGCGGAAGCGTGCTGGGCCCATAACCCAGAGGTCGATGGATCGAAACCATCCTCTGCTAAAAGATTCCTTTATCTGTTATGTTACCCTTGTCCTCGCCTTCTAAACATTAACTCATCTCCTGCTGAAAGTGACTTGCTTTGGCTTTGAAGTTTAAAACGTGACAGATTAGAACCAACAGTTGAAGCCCCTAACTTGGCTGTTATTTTTATGGTCTTTTGATCTCGAGTAAAGCTCTATACTCCCACAGGGCATGTGTTTGAAATTTCGAATGTTCTTTCATGTGTGTCTTCGATTTGATTGTCCAATTGTCATCAAAGTGTCATTTACATCTAAACCCCTCCTGTCTGTTTGGCTAAATCTAGTTTCCAACGGTAGTGTGGCAGAGTGGTCAAAGACGCTGGATTAAGGCTCCAGTCTCTCAGGTTCAAATCCCACCACTGCCAGTAGACCATCAGTTGAATTTATTGGCTACTTGCAGCTAATCTACTATAAGAAGCTCTCTTGTTGTTCAAAACTGCAACAGCCACCCGAGCTTTGAAGCACATGGGATATCCAATGAGGTGTACAGGAGGACATTTTCTTTTTCTCCCCTCTGGTTTTCAAACGAGGTAAGAGTTAAGATGTGCACCTTCAGACTGGAGCACATAACTTCACATTTACCAATAACTTCCTTCAAGTCCTTTCGATTTACCTGCTGATAAAACCTTATAAAACCAAAGACTATGTTCGTATGAAATTATATCATTAAACAAGAGCAGAGTGGCGCAGTGGAAGCGTGCTGGGCCCGTAACCCAGAGGTAGATGGATCGAAACCATCCTCTGCTAAAGGAATACTTTATCCACTCCATTGTTATCTGTTATGTTACCCTTGTCCTCGCCTTCTAAACGTTAACTCATCTCCTGCTGAAAGTGACTTGCTTTTGCATTTGAAGTTGAAAACGTGACAGAATAGACCCAACAGTTGAAGCCCTTAACTTGGCTGATAGTTTTGTGGTCTAATGATCTTGAGTAAAGCTCTATACTCCCATAGGGTATGTGTTTGAAGTTTCGAATGTTCTTCCATGTGTGTCTTCGATTTGATTGTCCAATTGTCGTCAAAGTGGACTTTTCATCGAAACGACTCAACATTTTTTGGGTTAAGTCATGTTTAATGGTAGTGTGGCCGACTGGTCTAAGGTGCTGGATTTAGGCTCCAGTCTCTCAGGAGGCGTGGGTTCAAATCCCACCACTGCCAATTGACTGGTATTTGCATGTGTTGGCTACTTGTAGTACTTTCTACTGTACTGCAAAAGCCAGTAGCATATGGGGTATCCAATGAGGTGTACATGAGGACATTTTCTTTTTCTCCCGTCTGGTTTTCAAACGAGGTAAGAGTTAAGATGTGCACCTTCAGACTGGAGCACATGACTTCACATTTACCAATAACTTCCTTCAAGTCCTGTCGATTAAGCTGCTGATAAAACCTTATAAAACCAAAGACTATGTTCGTATGAAATTATATCATTAAACAAGAGCAGAGTGGCGCAGCGGAAGCGTGCTGGGCCCATAACCCAGAGGTCGATGGATCCAAACCATCCTCTGCTAAAAGATTCCTTTATCTGTTATGTTACCCTTGTCCTCGCCTTCTAAACATTAACTCATCTCCTGCTGAAAGTGACTTGCTTTGGCTTTGAAGTTGAAAACGTGACAGAATAGAACCAACAGTTGAAGCCCTTAACTTGGCTGATAGTTTTGTGGTCTTTTGATCTCGAGTAAAGCTCTATACTCCCACAGGGTATGTGTTTGAAATTTCGAATGTTCTTTCATGTTTGTCTTCGATTTGATTGTCCAATTGTCATCAAAGTGTCATTTACATCTAAACCCCTCCTGTCTGT
The DNA here is from genome assembly GCF_949316205.1 of Platichthys flesus. Classification (NCBI taxonomy): domain Eukaryota; kingdom Metazoa; phylum Chordata; class Actinopteri; order Pleuronectiformes; family Pleuronectidae; genus Platichthys; species Platichthys flesus. The sequence continues at coordinate 21,337,147 of NC_084952.1, forward strand.
TTGGTTAAATCTAGTTTCCAACGGTAGTGTGGCCGAGTGGTCAAAGGCGCTGGATTGAGGCGTGGGTTCAAATCCCACCACTGCCAGTAGACTATCAGTTGAATGTATTGGCTACTTGCACATTATCTACTATAAGAAGCTCTCTTGTTGTTCAAAACTGCAACAGCCACCCGAGCTTTGAAGCACATGGGATATCCAATGAGGTGTACAGGAGGACATTTTCTTTTTCTCCCGTCTGGTTTTCAAACGAGGTAAGAGTTAAGATGTGCACCTTCAGACTGGAGCACATGACTTCACATTTACCAATAACTTCCTTCAAGTCCTGTCGATTAAGCTGCTGATAAAACCTTATAAAACCAAAGACTATGTTCGTATGAAATTATATCATTAAACAAGAGCAGAGTGGCGCAGCGGAAGCGTGCTGGGCCCATAACCCAGAGGTCGATGGATCGAAACCATCCTCTGCTAAAGGAATACTTTATCCACTCCATTGTTATCTGTTATGTTACCCTTGTTCTCGCCTTCTAAACGTTAACTCATCTCCTGCTGAAAGTGACTTGCTTTGGCTTTGAAGTTGAAAACGTGACAGAATAGAACCAACAGTTGAAGCCCTTAACTTGGCTGATAGTTTTGTGGTCTTTTGATCTCGAGTAAAGCTCTATACTCCCACAGGGTATGTGTTTGAAGTTTCGAATGTTCTTCCATGTGTGTCTTCGATTTGATTGTCCAATTGTCATCAAAGTGTCATTTACATCTAAACCCCTCCTGTCTGTTTGGTTAAATCTAGTTTCCAATGGTACTGTGGCAGAGTGGTCAAAGGAGCTGGATTAAGGCTCCAGTCTCTCAGGAGGGGTGGGTTCAAATCCTACCACTGCCAGTAGACTATCAGTTGAATTTATTGGCTACTTGCACCTTATCTACTATAAGAAGCTCTCTTGTTGTTCAAAACTGCAACAGCCACCCAAGCTTTGAAGCACATGGGATATCAAATGAGGTGTACAGGAGGACATTTTCTTTGTCTCCCGTCTGGTTTTCAAACGAGGTAAGAGTTAAGATGTGCACCTTCAGACTGGAGCACATAACTTCACATTTACCAATAACTTCCTTCAAGTCCTTTCGATTTACCTGCTGATAAAACCTTATAAAACCAAAGACTATGTTCGTGTGAAATTATATCATTAAACAAGAGCAGAGTGGCGCAACCGAAGCGTGCTGGGCCCATAACCCAGAGGTCGATGGATCGAAACCATCCTCTGCTAAAGGAATACTTTATCCACTCCATTGTTATCTGTTATGTTACCCTTGTCCTCGCCTTCTAAACGTTAACTCATCTCCTGCTGAAAGTGACTTGCTTTGGCTTTTGAAGTTGAAAACGTGACAGAATAGACCCAACAGTTGAAGCCCTTAACTTGGCTGATAGTTTTGTGGTCTATTGATCTTGAGTAAAGCTCTATACTCCCATAGGGTATGTGTTTGAAGTTTTGAATGTTCTTCCATGTGTGTCTTCGATTTGATTGTCCAATTGTCGTCAAAGTGGACTTTTCATCGAAACGAGTCAACATTTTTTGGGTTAAGTCATGTTTAATGGTAGTGTGGCCGAGTGGTCTAAGGCGCTGGATTTAGGCTCCAGTCTCTCAGGAGGCGTGGGTTCAAATCCCACCACTGCCAATTGACTGGTATTTGCATGTGTTGGCTACTTGTAGTACTTTCTACTGTACTGCAAAAGCCAGCTGAGCTTTGTAGCATATGGGGTATCCAATGAGGTGTACATGAGGACATTTTCTTTTTCTCCCGTCTGGTTTTCAAACGAGGTAAGAGTTAAGATGTGCACCTTCAGACTGGAGCACATGACTTCACATTTACCAATAACTTCCTTCAAGTCCTGTCGATTAAGCTGCTGATAAAACCTTATAAAACCAAAGACTATGTTCGTATGAAATTATATCATTAAACAAGAGCAGAGTGGCGCAGCGGAAGCGTGCTGGGCCCATAACCCAGAGGTCGATGGATCCAAACCATCCTCTGCTAAAAGATTCCTTTATCTGTTATGTTACCCTTGTCCTCGACTTCTAAACATTAACTCATCTCCTGCTGAAAGTGACTTGCTTTGGCTTTGAAGTTGAAAACGTGACAGAATAGAACCAACAGTTGAAGCCCTTAACTTGGCTGATAGTTTTGTGGTCTTTTGATCTCGAGTAAAGCTCTATACTCCCACAGGGTATGTGTTTGAAATTTCGAATGTTCTTTCATGTTTGTCTTCGATTTGATTGTCCAATTGTCATCAAAGTGTCATTTACATCTAAACCCCTCCTGTCTGTTTGGTTAAATCTAGTTTCCAACGGTAGTGTGGCCGAGTGGTCAAAGGCGCTGGATTGAGGCGTGGGTTCAAATCCCACCACTGCCAGTAGACTATCAGTTGAATGTATTGGCTACTTGCACATTATCTACTATAAGAAGCTCTCTTGTTGTTCAAAACTGCAACAGCCACCCGAGCTTTGAAGCACATGGGATATCCAATGAGGTGTACAGGAGGACATTTTCTTTTTCTCCCGTCTGGTTTTCAAACGAGGTAAGAGTTAAGATGTGCACCTTCAGACTGGAGCACATGACTTCACATTTACCAATAACTTCCTTCAAGTCCTGTCGATTAAGCTGCTGATAAAACCTTATAAAACCAAAGACTATGTTCGTATGAAATTATATCATTAAACAAGAGCAGAGTGGCGCAGCGGAAGCGTGCTGGGCCCATAACCCAGAGGTCGATGGATCGAAACCATCCTCTGCTAAAGGAATACTTTATCCACTCCATTGTTATCTGTTATGTTACCCTTGTTCTCGCCTTCTAAACGTTAACTCATCTCCTGCTGAAAGTGACTTGCTTTGGCTTTTGAAGTTGAAAATGTGACAGAATAGACCCAACAGTTGAAGCCCTTAACTTGGCTGATAGTTTTGTGGTCTTTTGATCTCGAGTAAAGCTCTATACTCCCACAGGGTATGTGTTTGAAGTTTCGAATGTTCTTCCATGTGTGTCTTCGATTTGATTGTCCAATTGTCATCAAAGTGTCATTTACATCTAAACCCCTCCTGTCTGTTTGGTTAAATCTAGTTTCCAATGGTACTGTGGCAGAGTGGTCAAAGGAGCTGGATTAAGGCTCCAGTCTCTCAGGAGGGGTGGGTTCAAATCCTACCACTGCCAGTAGACTATCAGTTGAATTTATTGGCTACTTGCACCTTATCTACTATAAGAAGCTCTCTTGTTGTTCAAAACTGCAACAGCCACCCAAGCTTTGAAGCACATGGGATATCAAATGAGGTGTACAGGAGGACATTTTCTTTGTCTCCCGTCTGGTTTTCAAACGAGGTAAGAGTTAAGATGTGCACCTTCAGACTGGAGCACATAACTTCACATTTACCAATAACTTCCTTCAAGTCCTTTCGATTTACCTGCTGATAAAACCTTATAAAACCAAAGACTATGTTCGTGTGAAATTATATCATTAAACAAGAGCAGAGTGGCGCAGCCGAAGCGTGCTGGGCCCATAACCCAGAGGTCGATGGATCGAAACCATCCTCTGCTAAAGGAATACTTTATCCACTCCATTGTTATCTGTTATGTTACCCTTGTCCTCGCCTTCTAAACGTTAACTCATCTCCTGCTGAAAGTGACTTGCTTTGGCTTTTGAAGTTGAAAACGTGACAGAATAGACCCAACAGTTGAAGCCCTTAACTTGGCTGATAGTTTTGTGGTCTATTGATCTTGAGTAAAGCTCTATACTCCCATAGGGTATGTGTTTGAAGTTTTGAATGTTCTTCCATGTGTGTCTTCGATTTGATTGTCCAATTGTCGTCAAAGTGGACTTTTCATCGAAACGAGTCAACATTTTTTGGGTTAAGTCATGTTTAATGGTAGTGTGGCCAAGTGGTCTAAGGCGCTGGATTTAGGCTCCAGTCTCTCAGGAGGCGTGGGTTCAAATCCCACCACTGCCAATTGACTGGTATTTGCATGTGTTGGCTACTTGTAGTACTTTCTACTGTACTGCAAAAGCCAGCTGAGCTTTGTAGCATATGGGGTATCCAATGAGGTGTACATGAGGACATTTTCTTTTTCTCCCGTCTGGTTTTCAAACGAGGTAAGAGTTAAGATGTGCACCTTCAGACTGGAGCACATGACTTCACATTTACCAATAACTTCCTTCAAGTCCTGTCGATTAAGCTGCTGAAAACCTTATAAAACCAAAGACTATGTTCGTATGAAATTATATCATGAAACAAGAGCAGAGTGGCCAGCGGAAGCGTGCTGGGCCCATAACCCAGAGGTCGATGGATCGAAACCATCCTCTGCTAAAGGAATACTTTATCCACTCCATTGTTATCTGTTATGTTACCCTTGTCCTCGCCTTCTAAACGTTAACTCATCTCCTGCTGAAAGTGACTTCCTTTGGCTTTTGAAGTTGAAAATGTGACAGAATAGACCCAACAGTTGAAGCCCTTAACTTGGCTGATAGTTTTGTGGTCTTTTGATCTCGAGTAAAGCTCTATACTCCCACAGGGTATGTGTTTGAAGTTTCGAATGTTCTTCCATGTGTGTCTTCGATTTGATCGTCCAATTGTCATCAAAGTGTCATTTACATCTAAACCCCTCCTGTCTGTTTGGTTAAATCTAGTTTCCAACGGTAGTGTGGCCGAGTGGTCAAAGGTGCTGGATTAAGGCTCCAGTCTCTCAGGAGGCGTGGGTTCAAATCCCACCCCTGCCAGTAGACTATCAGTTGAATTTTTTGGCTACTTGCAGCTTATCTACTATAAGAAGCTCTCTTGTTGTTCAAAACTGCAACAGCCACCCGAGCTTTGAAGCACATGGGATATCCAATGAGGTGTACAGGAGGTCATTTTCTTTTTCTCCCGTCTGGTTTTCAAACAAGGTAAGAGTTAAGATGTGCACCTTCAGACTGGAGCACATAACTTCACATTTACCAATAACTTCCTTCAAGTCCTTTCGATTTACCTGCTGATAAAACCTTATAAAACCAAAGACTATGTTCGTATGAAATTATATCATTAAACAAGAGCAGAGTGGCGCAGCGGAAGCGTGCTGGGCCCATAACCCAGAGGTCGATGGAACGAAACCATCCTCTGCTAAAGGAATACTTTATCCACTCCATTGTTATCTGTTATGTTACCCTTGTCCTCGCCTTCTAAACGTTAACTCATCTCCTGCTGAAAGTGACTTGCTTTGGCTTTTGAAGTTGAAAATGTGACAGAATAGACCCAACAGTTGAAGCCCTTAACTTGGCTGATAGTTTTGTGGTCTTTTGATCTCGAGTAAAGCTCTATACTCCCACAGGGTATGTGTTTGAAGTTTCGAATGTTCTTCCATGTGTGTCTTCGATTTGATTGTCCAATTGTCATCAAAGTGTCATTTACATCTAAACCCCTCCTGTCTGTTTGGTTAAATCTAGTTTCCAACGGTAGGGTGGCCGAGTGGTCAAAGGTGCTGGATTAAGGCTCCAGTCTCTCAGGAGGGGTGGGTTCAAATCCTACCACTGCCAGTAGACTATCAGTTGAATTTATTGTCTACTTGCAGCTTATCTACTATAAGAAGCTCTCTTGTTGTTCAAAACTCCAACAGCCACCCGAGCTTTGAAGCACATGGGATATCCAATGAGGTGTACAGGAGGACATTTTCTTTTTCTCCCGTCTGGTTTTCAAACGAGGTAAGAGTTAAGATGTGCACCTTCAGACTGGAGCACATAACTTCACATTTACCAATAACTTCCTTCAAGTCCTTTCGATTTACCTGCTGATAAAACCTTATAAAACCAAAGACTATGTTCGTATGAAATTATATCATTAAACAAGAGCAGAGTGGCGCAGCCGAAGCGTGCTGGGCCCATAACCCAGAGGTCGATGGATCGAAACCATCCTCTGCTAAAGGAATACTTTATCCACTCCATTGTTATGTTACCCTTGTCCTCACCTTCTAAACGTTAACTCATCTCCTGCTGAAAGTGACTTGCTTTGGCTTTTGAAGTTGAAAACGTGACAGAATAGACCCAACAGTTGAAGCCCTTAACTTGGCTGATAGTTTTGTGGTCTATTGATCTTGAGTAAAGCTCTATACTCCCATAGGGTATGTGTTTGAAGTTTCGAATGTTCTTCCATGTGTGTCTTCGATTTGATTGTCCAATTGTCGTCAAAGTGGACTTTTCATCGAAACGACTCAACATTTTTTGGGTTAAGTCATGTTTAATGGTAGTGTGGCCGAGTGGTCTAAGGTGCTGGATTTAGGCTCCAGTCTCTCAGGAGGCGTGGGTTCAAATCCCACCACTGCCAATTGACTGGTATTTGCATGTGTTGGCTACTTGTAGTACTTTCTACTGTACTGCAAAAGCCAGTAGCATATGGGGTATCCAATGAGGTGTACATGAGGACATTTTCTTTTTCTCCCGTCTGGTTTTCAAACGAGGTAAGAGTTAAGATGTGCACCTTCAGACTGGAGCACATGACTTCACATTTACCAATAACTTCCTTCAAGTCCTTTCGATTTACCTGCTGATAAAACCTTATAAAACCAAAGACTATGTTCGTGTGAAATTATATCATTAAACAAGAGCAGAGTGGCGCAGCCGAAGCGTGCTGGGCCCATAACCCAGAGGTCGATGGATCGAAACCATCCTCTGCTAAAGGAATACTTTATCCACTCCATTGTTATCTGTTATGTTACCCTTGTCCTCGCCTTCTAAACGTTAACTCATCTCCTGCTGAAAGTGACTTGCTTTGGCTTTTGAAGTTGAAAACGTGACAGAATAGACCCAACAGTTGAAGCCCTTAACTTGGCTGATAGTTTTGTGGTCTATTGATCTTGAGTAAAGCTCTATACTCCCATAGGGTATGTGTTTGAAGTTTTGAATGTTCTTCCATGTGTGTCTTCGATTTGATTGTCCAATTGTCGTCAAAGTGGACTTTTCATCGAAACGAGTCAAAATTTTTTGGGTTAAGTCATGTTTAATGGTAGTGTGGCCAAGTGGTCTAAGGCGCTGGATTTAGGCTCCAGTCTCTCAGGAGGCGTGGGTTCAAATCCCACCACTGCCAATTGACTGGTATTTGCATGTGTTGGCTACTTGTAGTACTTTCTACTGTACTGCAAAAGCCAGCTGAGCTTTGTAGCATATGGGGTATCCAATGAGGTGTACATGAGGACATTTTCTTTTTCTCCCGTCTGGTTTTCAAACGAGGTAAGAGTTAAGATGTGCACCTTCAGACTGGAGCACATGACTTCACATTTACCAATAACTTCCTTCAAGTCCTGTCGATTAAGCTGCTGATAAAACCTTATAAAACCAAAGACTATGTTCGTATGAAATTATATCATGAAACAAGAGCAGAGTGGCCAGCGGAAGCGTGCTGGGCCCATAACCCAGAGGTCGATGGATCGAAACCATCCTCTGCTAAAGGAATACTTTATCCACTCCATTGTTATCTGTTATGTTACCCTTGTCCTCGCCTTCTAAACGTTAACTCATCTCCTGCTGAAAGTGACTTCCTTTGGCTTTTGAAGTTGAAAATGTGACAGAATAGACCCAACAGTTGAAGCCCTTAACTTGGCTGATAGTTTTGTGGTCTTTTGATCTCGAGTAAAGCTCTATACTCCCACAGGGTATGTGTTTGAAGTTTCGAATGTTCTTCCATGTGTGTCTTCGATTTGATCGTCCAATTGTCATCAAAGTGTCATTTACATCTAAACCCCTCCTGTCTGTTTGGTTAAATCTAGTTTCCAACGGTAGTGTGGCCGAGTGGTCAAAGGCTCTTGATTAAGGCTCCAGTCTCTCAGGAGGCGTGGGTTCAAATCCCACCACTGCCAGTAGACTATCAGTTGAATGTATTGGCTACTTGCACATTATCTACTATAAGAAGCTCTCTTGTTGTTCAAAACTGCACCAGCCACCCAAGCTTTGAAGCACATGGGATATCCAATGAGGTGTACAGGAGGACATTTTCTTTTTCTCCCGTCTGGTTTTAAACGAGATAAGAGTTAAGATGTGCACCTTCAGACTGGAGCACATGACTTCACATTTACCAATAACTTCCTTCAAGTCCTGTCGATTAAGCTGCTGATAAAACCTTATAAAACCAAAGACCATGTTCGTAAGAAATTATATCATTAAACAAGAGCAGAGTGGCGCAGCGGAAGCGTGCTGGGCCCATAACCCAGAGGTCGATGGATCGAAACCATCCTCTGCTAAAGGAATACTTTATCCACTCCATTGTTATCTGTTATGTTACCCTTGTCCTCGCCTTCTAAACGTTAACTCATCTCCTGCTGAAAGTGACTTGCTTTGGCTTTTGAAGTTGAAAATGTGACAGAATAGACCCAACAGTTGAAGCCCTTAACTTGGCTGATAGTTTTGTGGTCTTTTGATCTCGAGTAAAGCTCTATACTCCCACAGGGTATGTGTTTGAAGTTTCGAATGTTTTTCCATGTGAGTCTTCGATTTGATTGTCCAATTGTCATCAAAGTGTCATTTACATCTAAACCCCTCCTGTCTGTTTGGTTAAATCTAGTTTCCAACGGTAGTGTGGCCGAGTGGTCTAAGGTGCTGGATTTAGGCTCCAGTCTCTCAGGAGGCGTGGGTTCAAATCCCACCACTGCCAATTGACTGGTATTTGCATGTGTTGGCTACTTGTAGTACTTTCTACTGTACTGCAAAAGCCAGTAGCATATGGGGTATCCAATGAGGTGTACATGAGGACATTTTCTTTTTCTCCCGTCTGGTTTTCAAACGAGGTAAGAGTTAAGATGTGCACCTTCAGACTGGAGCACATGACTTCACATTTACCAATAACTTCCTTCAAGTCCTGTCGATTAAGCTGCTGATAAAACCTTATAAAACCAAAGACTATGTTCGTATGAAATTATATCATTAAACAAGAGCACAGTGGCGCAGCGGAAGCGTGCTGGGCCCATAACCCAGAGGTCGATGGATCCAAACCATCCTCTGCTAAAAGATTCCTTTATCTGTTATGTTACCCTTGTCCTCGCCTTCTAAACATTAACTCATCTCCTGCTGAAAGTGACTGGCTTTGGCTTTGAAGTTGAAAACGTGACAGAATAGAACCAACAGTTGAAGCCCTTAACTTGGCTGATAGTTTTGTGGTCTTTTGATCTCGAGTAAAGCTCTATACTCCCACAGGGTATGTGTTTGAAATTTCGAATGTTCTTTCATGTTTGTCTTCGATTTGATTGTCCAATTGTCATCAAAGTGTCATTTACATCTAAACCCCTCCTGTCTGTTTGGTTAAATCTATTTTCCAACGGTAGTGTGGCCGAGTGGTCAAAGGCGCTGGATTAAGGCTCCAGTCTCTCAGGAGGCGTGGGTTCAAATCCCACCACTGCCAGTAGACTATCAGTTGAATGTATTGGCTACTTGCACATTATCTACTATAAGAAGCTCTCTTGTTGTTCAAAACTGCAACAGCCACCCGAGCTTTGAAGCACATGGGATATCCAATGAGGTGTACAGGAGGACATTTTCTTTTTCTCCCGTCTGGTTTTAAACGAGATAAGAGTTAAGATGTGCACCTTCAGACTGGAGCACATGACTTCACATTTACCAATAACTTCCTTCAAGTCCTGTCAATTTAACTGCTGATAAAACCTTATAAAACCAAAGACCATGTTCGTATGAAATTATATCATTAAACAAGAGCAGAGTGGCGCAGCGGAAGCGTGCTGGGCCCATAACCCAGAGGTGATGGATCGAAACCATCCTCTGCTAAAGGAATACTTTATCCACTCCATTGTTATCTGTTATGTTACCCTTGTCCTCGCCTTCTAAACGTTAACTCATCTCCTGCTGAAAGTGACTTGCTTTGGCTTTTGAAGTTGAAAACGTGACAGAATAGACCCAACAGTTGAAGCCCTTAACTTGGCTGATAGTTTTGTGGTCTAATGATCTTGAGTAAAGCTCTATACTCCCATAGGGTATGTGTTTGAAGTTCGAATGTTCTTCCATGTGTGTCTTAGATTTGATTGTCCAATTGTCGTCAAAGTGGACTTTTCATCGAAACGACTCAAGATTTTTTGGGTTAAGTCATGTTTAATGGTAGTGTGGCCGAGTGGTCTAAGGCGCATTTAGGCTCTAGTCTCTCAGGAGGCGTGGGTTCAAATCCCACCACTGCCAATTGACTGGTATTTGCATGTGTTGGCTACTTGTAGTACTTTCTTCTGTACTGCAAAAGCCAGTAGCATATGGGGTATCCAATGAGGTGTACATGAGGACATTTTCTTTTTCTCCCGTCTGGTTTTCAAACGAGGTAAGAGTTAAGATGTGCACCTTCAGACTGGAGCACATGACTTCACATTTACCAATAACTTCCTTCAAGTCCTGTCGATTAAGCTGCTGATAAAACCTTATAAAACCAAAGACTATGTTCGTATGAAATTATATCATTAAACAAGAGCAGAGTGGCGCAGCGGAAGCGTGCTGGGCCCATAACCCAGAGGTCGATGGATCGAAACCATCCTCTGCTAAAGGAATACTTTATCCACTCCATTGTTATCTGTTATGTTACCCTTGTCCTCGCCTTCTAAACGTTAACTCATCTCCTGCTGAAAGTGACTTGCTTTGGCTTTTGAAGTTGAAAATGTGACAGAATAGACCCAACAGTTGAAGCCCTTAACTTGGCTGATAGTTTTGTGGTCTTTTGATCTCGAGTAAAGCTCTATACTCCCACAGGGTATGTGTTTGAAGTTTCGAATGTTTTTCCATGTGTGTCTTCGATTTGATTGTCCAATTGTCATCAAAGTGTCATTTACATCTAAACCCCTCCTGTCTGTTTGGTTAAATCTAGTTTCCAACGGTAGTGTGGCCGAGTGGTCTAAGGTGCTGGATTTAGGCTCCAGTCTCTCAGGAGGCGTGGGTTCAAATCCCACCACTGCCAATTGACTGGTATTTGCATGTGTTGGCTACTTGTAGTACTTTCTACTGTACTGCAAAAGCCAGTAGCATATGGGGTATCCAATGAGGTGTACATGAGGACATTTTCTTTTTCTCCCGTCTGGTTTTCAAACGAGGTAAGAGTTAAGATGTGCACCTTCAGACTGGAGCACATGACTTCACATTTACCAATAACTTCCTTCAAGTCCTGTCGATTAAGCTGCTGATAAAACCTTATAAAACCAAAGACTATGTTCGTATGAAATTATATCATTAAACAAGAGCAGAGTGGCGCAGCGGAAGCGTGCTGGGCCCATAACCCAGAGGTCGATGGATCGAAACCATCCTCTGCTAAAAGATTCCTTTATCTGTTATGTTACCCTTGTCCTCGCCTTCTAAACATTAACTCATCTCCTGCTGAAAGTGACTTGCTTTGGCTTTGAAGTTGAAAACGTGACAGAATAGAACCAACAGTTGAAGCCCATAACTTGGCTGTTATTTTTGTGGTCTTTTGATCTCGAGTAAAGCTCTATACTCCCACAGGGTATGTGTTTGAAATTTCGAATGTTCTTTCATTATTGTCTTCGATTTGATTGTCCAATTGTCATCAAAGTGTCATTTACATCTAAACCCCTCCTGTCTGTTTGGTTAAATGTAGTTTCCAACGGTAGTGTGGCCGAGTGGTCAAAGGCGCTGGATTAAGGCTCCAGTCTCTCAGGAGGCGTGGGTTCAAATCCCACCACTGCCAGTAGACTATCAGTTGAATGTATTGGCTACTTGCACATTATCTACTATAAGAAGCTCTCTTGTTGTTCAAAACTGCAACAGCCACCCAAGCTTTGAAGCACATGGGATATCCAATGAGGTGTACAGGAGGACATTTTCCTTTTCTCCCTTCTGGTTTTAAACGAGATAAGAGTTAAGATGTGCACCTTCAGACTGGAGCACATGACTTCACATTTACCAATAACTTACTTCAAGTCCTGTCGATTAAGCTGCTGATAAAACCTTATAAAACCAAAGACCATGTTCGTATGAAATTATATCATTAAACAAGAGCAGAGTGGCGCAGCGGAAGCGTGCTGGGCCCATAACCCAGAGGTCGATGGATCGAAACCATCCTCTGCTAAAGGAATACTTTATCCACTCCATTGTTATGTTACCCTTGTCCTCGCCTTCTAAACGTTAACTCATCTCCTGCTGAAAGTGACTTGCTTTGGCTTTTGAAGTTGAAAACGTGACAGAATAGACCCAACAGTTGAAGCCCTTAACTTGGCTGATAGTTTTGTGGTCTATTGATCTTGAGTAAAGCTCTATACTCCCATAGGGTATGTGTTTGAAGTTTTGAATGTTCTTCCATGTGTGTCTTCGATTTGATTGTCCAATTGTCGTCAAAGTGGACTTTTCATCGAAACGACTCAACATTTTTTGGGTTAAGTCATGTTTAATGGTAGTGTGGCCGAGTGGTCTAAGGCGCTGAATTTAGGCTCCAGTCTCTCAGGAGGCATGGGTTCAAATCCCACCACTGCCAGTAGACTATCAGTTGAATGTATTGGCTACTTGCACATTATCAACTATAAGAGGCTCTCTTGTTGTTCAAAACTGCAACAGCCACCCGTGCTTTGAAGCACATGGGATATCCAATGAGGTGTACTAGAGGACATTTTCTTTTTCTCCCGTCTGGTTTTAAACGAGATAAGAGTTAAGATGTGCACCTTCAGACTGGAGCACATGACTTCACATTTACCAATAACTTCCTTCAAGTCCTGTCGATTTAACTGCTGATAAAACCTTATAAAACCAAAGACTATGTTCGTATGAAATTATATCATTAAACAAGAGCAGAGTGGCGCAGCGGAAGCGTGCTGGGCCCATAACCCAGAGGTCGATGGATCGAAACCATTCTCTGCTAAAGGAATACTTTAACCACTCCATTGTTATCTGTTATGTTACCCTTGTCCTCGCCTTCTAAACGTTAACTCATCTCCTGCTGAAAGTGACTTGCTTTGGCTTTTGAAGTTGAAAATGTGACAGAATAGACCCAACAGTTGAAGCCCTTAACTTGGCTGATAGTTTTGTGGTCTTTTGATCTCGAGTAAAGCTCTATACTCCCACAGGGTATGTGTTTGAAGTTTCGAATGTTCTTCCATGTGTGTCTTCGATTTGATTGTCCAATTTTCATCAAAGTGGACTTTTCATCGAAACGACTCAACATTTTTTGGGTTAAGTCATGTTTAATGGTAGTGTGGCCGAGTGGTCTAAGGTGTTGGATTTAGGCTCCAGTCTCTCAGGAGGCGTGGGTTCAAATCCCACCACTGCCAATTGACTGGTATTTGCATGTGTTGGCTACTTGTAGTACTTTATACTGTACTGCAAAAGCCAGTAGCATATGGGGTATCCAATGAGGTGTACATGAGGACATTTTCTTTTTCTCCCGTCTGGTTTTCAAACGAGGTAAGAGTTAAGATGTGCACCTTCAGACTGGAGCACATGACTTCACATTTACCAATAACTTCCTTCAAGTCCTGTCGATTAAGCTGCTGATAAAACCTTATAAAACCAAAGACTATGTTCGTATGAAATTATATCAATAAACAAAAGCAGAGTGGCGCAGCGGAAGCGTGCTGGGCCCAGAACCCAGAGGTCGATGGATCGAAACCATCCTCTGCTAAAAGATTCCTTTATCTGTTATGTTACCCTTGTCCTCGCCTTCTAAACATTAACTCATCTCCTGCTGAAAGTGACTTGCTTTGGCTTTGAAGTTGAAAACGTGACAGAATAGAACCAACAGTTGAAGCCCCTAACTTGGCTGTTAGTTTTGTGGTCTTTTGATCTCGAGTAAAGCTCTATACTCCCACAGGGTATGTGTTTGAAATTTCGAATGTTCTTTCATGTTTGTCTTCGATTTGATTGTCCAATTGTCATCAAAGTGTCATTTACATCTAAACCCCTCCTGTCTGTTTGGTTAAATCTAGTTTCCAACGGTAGTGTGGCCGAGTGGTCAAAGGCGCTGGTTTAAGGCTCCAGTCTCTCAGGAGGCGTGGGTTCAAATCCCACCACTGCCAGTAGACTATCAGTTGAATGTATTGGCTACTTGCACATTATCTACTGTAAGAAGCTCTCTTGTTGTTCAAAACTGCAACAGCCACCCGAGCTTTGAAGCACATGGGATATCCAATGAGGTGTACAGGAGGACATTTTCGTTTTCTCCCGTCTGGTTTTAAACGAGATAAGAGTTAAGATGTGCACCTTCAGATTGGAGCACATGACTTCACATTTACCAACAACTTCCTTCAAGTCCTGTCAATTTAACTGCTGATAAAACCTTATAAAACCAAAGACTGTGTTCGTATGAAATTATATCATTAAACAAGAGCAGAGTGGCGCAGCGGAAGCGTGCTGGGCCCATAACCCAGAGGTCGATGGATCGAAACCATCCTCTGCTAAAGGAATACTTTATCCACTCCATTGTTATCTGTTATGTTACCCTTGTCCTCGCCTTCTAAACGTTAACTCATCTCCTGCTGAAAGTGACTTGCTTTGGCTTTTGAAGTTGAAAACGTGACAGAATAGACCCAACAGTTGAAGCCCGTAACTTGGCTGATAGTTTTGTGGTCTAATGATCTTGAGTAAAGCTCTATACTCCCATAGGGTATGTGTTTGAAGTTTCGAATGTTCTTCCATGTGTGTCTTCGATTTGATTGTCCAATTGTCATCAAAGTGTCATTTACATCTAAACCCCTCCTGTCTGTTTGGTTAAATCTAGTTTCCAACGGTAGTGTGGCCGAGTGGTCAAAGGCGCTGGATTAAGGCTCCAGTCTCTCAGGAGGCGTGGGTTCAAATCCCACCACTGCCAGTAGACTATCAGTTGAATGTATTGGCCACTTGCACATTATCTACTGTAAGAAGCTCTCTTGTTGAGGACATTTTCTTTTTCTCCCTTCTGGTTGTCAAACGAGGTAAGAGTTAAGATGTGCATT
>NC_084952.1:21357060-21359560 GCF_949316205.1 Platichthys flesus
AGCCAGCTGAGCTTTGTAGCATATGAGGTGTACATGAGGACATTTTCTTTTTCTCCCGTCTGGTTTTCAAACGAGGTAAGAGTTAAGATGTGCACCTTCAGACTGGAGCACATGACTTCACATTTACCAATAACTTCCTTCAAGTCCTGTTGATTAAGCTGCTGATAAAACCTTATAAAACCAAAGACTATGTTCGTATGAAATTATATCATTAAACAAGAGCAGAGTGGCGCAGCGGAAGCGTGCTGGGCCCATAACCCAGAGGTCGATGGATCGAAACCATCCTCTGCTAAAAGATTCCTTTATCTGTTATGTTACCCTTGTCCTCGCCTTCTAAACATTAACTCATCTCCTGCTGAAAGTGACTTGCTTTGGCTTTGAAGTTGAAAACGTGACAGAATAGAACCAACAGTTGAAGCCCCTAACTTGGCTGTTAGTTTTGTGGTCTTTTGATCTCGAGTAAAGCTCTATACTCCCACAGGGTATGTGTTTGAAGTTTCGAATGTTCCTCCATGTATGTCTTCGATTTGATTGTCCAATTGTCATCAAAGTGTCATTTACATCTAAACCCCTCCTGTCTGTTTGGTTAAATCTAGTTTCCAACGGTAGTGTGGCCGAGTGGTCAAAGGCGCTGGATTAAGGCTCCAGTCTCTCAGGAGGCGTAGGTTCAAATCCCACCACTGCCAGTAGACTATCAGTTGAATGTAAGAAGCTCTCTTGTTGTTCAAAACTGCAACAGCCACCCGAGCTTTGAAGCACATGGGATATCCAATGAGGTGTACAGGAGGACATTTTCGTTTTCTCCCGTCTGGTTTTAAACGAGATAAGAGTTAAGATGTGCACCTTCAGACTGGATCACATGACTTCACATTTACCAATAACTTCCTTCAAGTCCTGTCAATTTAACTGCTGATAAAACCTTATAAAACCAAAGACTATGTTCGTATGAAATTATATCATTAAACAAGAGCAGAGTGGCGCAGCGGAAGCGTGCTGGGCCCATAACCCAGAGGTCGATGGATCGAAACCATCCTCTGCTAAAGGAATACTTTATCCACTCCTCTGTTATGTTACCCTTGTCCTCGCCTTCTAAACGTTAACTCATCTCCTGCTGAAAGTGACTTGCTTTGGCTTTTGAAGTTGAAAACGTGACAGAATAGACCCAACAGTTGAAGCCCTTAACTTGGCTGATAGTTTTGTGGTCTAATGATCTTGAGTAAAGCTCTATACTCCCATAGGGTATGTGTTTGAAGTTGCGAATGTTCTTCCATGTGTGTCTTCGATTTGATTGTCCAATTGTCATCAAAGTGGACTTTTCATCGAAACGACTCAACATTTTTTGGGTTAAGTCATGTTTAATGGTAGTGTGGCCGAGTGGTCTAAGGCGTTGGATTTAGGCTCCAGTCTCGCAGGAGGCGTGGGTTCAAATCCCACCACTGCCAATTGACTGGTATTTGCATGTGTTGGCTACTTGTAGTACTTTATACTGTACTGCAAAAGCCAGTAGCATATGGGGTATCCCATGAGGACATTTTCTTTTTCTCCCGTCTGGTTTTCAAACGAGGTAAGAGTTAAGATGTGCACCTTCAGACTGGAGCACATAACTTCACATTTACCAATAACTTCCTTCAAGTCCTTTCGATTTACCTGCTGATAAAACCTTATAAAACCAAAGACTATGTTCGTATGAAATTATATCATTAAACAAGAGCAGAGTGGCGCAGCGGAAGCGTGCTGGGCCCATAACCCAGAGGTCGATGGATCGAAACCATCCTCTGCTAAAGGAATACTTTATCCACTCCATTGTTATCTGTTATGTTACCCTTGTCCTCGCCTTCTAAACGTTAACTCATCTCCTGCTGAAAGTGACTTGCTTTGGCTTTTGAAGTTGAAAATGTGACAGAATAGACCCAACAGTTGAAGCCCTTAACTTGGCTGATAGTTTTGTGGTCTAATGATCTTGAGTAAAGCTCTATACTCCCATAGGGTATGTGTTTGAAGTTTTTCGAATGTTCTTCCATGTGTGTCTTCGATTTGATTGTCCAATTGTCGTCAAAGTGGACTTTTCATCGAAACGACTCAACATTTTTTGGGTTAAGTCATGTTTAATGGTAGTGTGGCCGAGTGGTCTAAGGCGCTGGATTTAGGCTCCAGTCTCTCAGGAGGCGTGGGTTCAAATCCCACCACTGCCAATTGACTGGTATTTGCATGTGTTGGCTACTTGTAGTACTTTCTACTGTACTGCAAAAGCCAGTAGCATATGAGGTGTACATGAGGACATTTTCTTTTTCTCCCGTCTGGTTTTCAAACGAGGTAAGAGTTAAGATGTGCACCTTCAGACTGGAGCACATGACTTCACATTTACCAATAACTTCCTTCAAGTCCTGTCGATTAAGCTGCTGATAAAACCATCCTCTGCTAAAAGATTCCTTTATCTGTTATGTTACCCTTGTCCTCGCCTTCTAAACATTAACTCATCTCCTGCTGAAAGTGACTTGCT